>NC_080798.1:24862963-25117963 GCF_028018385.1 Neofelis nebulosa | reverse complement strand
CCACCTAATGTCAGCTCTAGACCATTTCTAATATTGGAAAACACACATTACTTAAAGCATTTGATTGCATGTTTTCATTCTAGTCATTCATCGTGGTAAGACCACATTGGAAAACTGTGTGCTGCAGTGTGAAACTACAGGAGTCACGGTGCGAACATCAGCAGAATTTTTAATGAAGAACTCAGATTTATATGGTGCCAAGGTAGGATAATCTCTTATCTTTTGGGAAAGAAGTTTAGGTTTAAGTTCTAAATAAGTAAAATGTGGGACCAAGATGTAAAGATGTACACTCCCGTTCTCTTTCCTCAAAGAAGTTCAGACACTTATATACACTAAATCAGCCAGAGTCAATTGTGTAAGGAAGAAAAATAAGAAATCTGACAGTTTCTCTAGGATAGCTTTGAGATTTAGACCCTTCACATTTATTAATTTTACAAACAGTTTTGTAGCAATTGAAGCTTAGTTGCTCTTTTAAAAAAAATTTTTTTTAATGTTTATTTATTTTTGAGACAGAGACAGAGCATGAGTTGGGGAGGGGCTGAAGGAGAGGGAGACACAGAATCTCTGAAGCAGGCTCCAGGTTTTGAGGTGCCAGCACAGAGCCCCATGTGGGGCTCGAACTCATAGGCCACGAGATCGTGACCTGAGCCGAAGTCGGACACCCAATTGACTGAGCCACCCAGGCGCCCTGAGTTGCTTTTTTTAAATGAGACTTTTTATTTTGAGATTATTGCTGAGCTAACGTACTGTTGTAAGAAATTATACAGAATGGTCCTGTATGTATACTCTGTACTAGTTTACCCATAATTGTAACATCTTGGAAAACTGTAGCACAACAGGATAACATGATTCAGTCAAGTATTTCCATCACTCCAAGGATCCTGCATCTTGCATGGTCCTTCAGACCTCTTCCTTAATCACTGGCAAACTTTAGTCTCTTCTCCATTTCTATTATTTCGTCATTTCAAGAATGTTACGTAAACATAATCATACAGAATGTAACCTTCTGGGATTGGCTTTTTTCACTCAGCACAGTTCTCTGGAGATTCATCCAAGTTGTTCCAGGTGCAAAGTGTTTGTTCTTTTTTTATTGCTGAATAGTATTCTAGCATATTCCAGTTTGTTTAACTGTTTACCCGTTGAAGGATATCTGGTTTTTTTTCCAGGTTTTGGCTATTGTAAATAAAGCTGCTGCAAACATTTGTGTACAGGTTACTGTGTGAGCACTTTTCATTTCTCTGGCGTAAATGCCCAGGAGTGCACATGGTAGCTACATGTTTACTTTTTTTTTTTTAAAGACACGGCCAAACTGTTTTCCAGAGTAGTTACACCATTTTACATTCCCATCAGCAGTGTTTGAGTGGTATAGTTTCTCCATATCCTTACCAGCATTTGGTTTTTAAAATTTTAGCCATTCTGATAGGTATGTGGTTTTACTTTTCATTTACCTAGTGGTTAATGATATTGAACATTTTTTCATATTCTTACGTGCCATCCTTCTCTTCAGTGAAATGTCTGTTCATGACTTCTGCCCATTTTCTAATCGGATTATTTGTTCTTTTTTACTGTAGATTTTGGAGAGTTCTTTTTATATTCTAGATACTAGTCCTCTGGTGGGTATTTGGTTGGCAGATTTGTATGCTAAACTGTAGCTTGTCTTTTCATTTTCTTCACTTGGGCTTCTACAAAGAAAAGCTTTAAGTGTCAGTGAAGTCCAATTTACTGATTTCCCTTTTATGGGGTAGTGATTTTTGTGTTAAGTGTAAGAACTCTTTGCCCAGCCTTAGATATGAAAGATTTTCTTTTATTTTTTTTCCTAAAAATTTCATAGTTTACATTTTACATTTAAGGTCATGATCCATTTTTTGAGTAAATTTTGGTGTAAATATGAGTTTTAGATTAAGGTTAATTTATTTTTTTGCCCATAGATGTCCAGTTGTAACCACACCATTTCTTTTTTTTTTTTTTTTAATTTTTTTTTTTCAACGTTTTTTATTTATTTTTGGGACAGAGAGAGACAGAGCATGAACGGGGGAGGGGCAGAGAGAGAGGGAGACACAGAATCGGAAGCAGGCTCCAGGCTCTGAGCCATCGGCCCAGAGCCTGACGCGGGGCTCGAACTCACGGACCGCGAGATCGTGACCTGGCTGAAGTCGGACGCTTAACCGACTGCGCCACCCAGGCGCCCCAACCACACCATTTCTTGAAAAGGCGGTTCTTCCTTTGATAAATTGGTTTTCTACCTTTGTCAAAAATCATCTGGAAAATTTGTGTAGGTCCATTTCTAGGTTCTCCATTCCATTCCACTGATCTGTGTACCTGTCCCTCCACCAATATCTGCTACTGTATGTTGAGTCTTGAAATCTGATACAGTGATTCCTCCCACTTTGTCTTTTCCAAAATGGTTTCAACTATTCTGGTTCCTTTGCCTGTCAATATAAGTTTTAGAAAAATATGGTCTCTGTCTACAAAAAATCTTGGTGAGATTTTGATAGGAATTCTAATAAAACTGTATATCAATTTGGGAAGGATGGACATCTTTTTTATGTTGAGTCTTCCAATCTTGTGAACACTCTGTCTCTCCCATTTATTTTCATCTTTGATTTCTTTCATCAGCATTCCATAATTTTTAGAATACAAGTCTTGTATGTGTTTTCTTAGATTTGTATGTAAATATTTCATTTTTAAGTGATTATAAGTCATCTCATATTTTTAATTTCAATGTCCATGTGTTCATTGCTAGTATACAACTGACTATTGTTTGTCACATATCCTGTGACCTTGCTGACTTTTCTTATTAGTTCTAGGAATGTTTTTGTAGATTTCTTGGGATTTTCTACATATCATTTGCAAATAGGGACAGTTTTATTTCTTCCCTTCTGATCTGTATGGTTTTGTTTCCTTTTTTTTTTTTTTTGCTTTATGGCACTGACTAGAACTTCCAGCACTATGCTGAATAAGAGTGGTGAGGGTGGACATCCTTACTTGTTCTTCTTGATATCAGGGAGAATGTATTCAGTATTACACCATTAAGTATAAGGTTAATTATAGGCTTTTTGTAGATAATCTTTATCAAGTTGAGTAAGTTCTCTATTTCTGTTTTGTGATAATTTTTGTAATCACTGTGTGTTGGTGTTTGTTAGATGTTTTTCCTTCATCATTTCATATGATTACATGATTTTTCTTTTTTGGAAGAAACAAAATGGTGGGTTACATTAATTGATTTTCAAATTTTGAACCAGTTTTGCACCCCTGGAATAACACAATTTAGTCATAGTGTATATTTTTTAATATATTGCTGTAATTATTTGCCAATGTTTTGTGAGGAATTTTTACATCTGTATTCATGAGAGATATTGGTCTGAAGTTTTCTTTATTTGCACTATCTTTGTCAAGTTTTGTTATCAGGATAATATTAGTGTCATAAAATGAATTTGGAAGTATTCCCTTCACTAATTTGTATTAATTCTTTAAATGTTTGGTAGATTTTTCCAGTGAAACCATCTGGGCCTGGAGATTTCTTTTTTGGAAATTTTAAAATTATGAATTCAATTTCCTTAACAGTTATAGGGCTGTTCAAATGACTTATTTCATACTGAGTGAGTTAACAGATATGCTGATAGGTTACAGAGCTCCTGTGGATGGGTGCCAGGTCAGTGGTGAAGGGCTTTCCTGTTTGGTGGCAATGGCATCAGTGACTCCTGGAGCACCAGGTGTTATATGTACCACCTCCCACCCAGCCCGTTAGGCCTCACACCAGCCTGGGGGGGCAGGTGACCATTTCTTCTGCTAAGTTGTCAAATTTACAGGTATAGTTATTTGTGGTATTCCCTTAGTCTTTAACCTTTTGATGTCTGCAGGGTCAGTGCTGGTATCTCATTTCATTCTTGATATTGGTAGTTTGTTATAGTCCTATTGGTCCCTGAGGCTCTGTTCACTTTTCTTTTTCAGTGAATTTTCTCTGTGTTGTTTAGGTTGGGTAATTTCTACTGTTCTATCTTACTAGTTCACTGATTCTTTCCTCCTTGTTTTCCTTTTTGCTGTTGAGTCCATCCACAGAGCTTTTTATTTCAGTTATTTTTGAGTTCTGAAATTTCCATTTGGTCTTTCATATCTTCTGTTTTTTTCACTGAGACTTTCTATGTGCGCCTTTAATTTTTCATTTAAGTATGTTCATAATTGCTTCTTAAAGCCTATTTATCATGGATGCTTTAAAATCATTGTCAGCTAATTCTAACATCTCTGACATCTTGGTTTTGGCATCTATTGACCATCTTATTCAGTTTGACATCTTCCTGGTTCTTGGTATGACAGGTGATTTTCCATCAAAACCTGGACATTTTGTACTACATTATGAGAGTCTGGATCTTCTGTTTTAGTTTAAGTGACACCCTTACAGGAGGGGATGGGATGAAGGGTACTGCTGGTGGAAGGAGATAGAAGCCCAGGTTCCCTATTTTAGCCTCCATTGATACCTGTTTCAGTGGGATAGCTCTTTGTTACTGCTGGGAGGGGATGGAAATTCTGGTTTCCAGCATGGTGCCCACTGACACTGTGGCCCATGACAGTGGCCTTGTTACCACTGAGCAATGGTGAAAGTCCAGACTTTCTACCAGGCCTGCTCTGATACTGCTCTAGTGGTGAGAGGGAGTGGCATCTTGTGACTGTTGGGTGGGAGTGTGTAGTCTCCAGTGATGCTGCTAGGGCCTTGTTATTGGCTGGTGGGGATGCAAATCCTGGCTTCCTGCTTGGCTTTCTCTGACACCACCCCATTGGGAGAGTTGGGGTGCCTGGTTACAGCCTCAAGAAGGTGAAAGTCTATTCTCTCCTCTTAGCATTTGCCAACATGGGGATGGGCCACTATTTTTGTCTGTGGCGTTTGACTGGCATAGAGCTATAATTATCTGAAAGTCTTCTGTCTTTCTAAACTGCCTGGTCATTTGGCTAGAGAGTTCAGGCTTTTTGGAAGGCTTTACTGGTCTGTGTCTTGTGTTTATGGATTGCCAGATTCTTCATCTTCATGTCTGGGGAAGAAAGCCCAATTGGAAGATTTTTTTTTTTACCTAGTAGAGAGTTAGATTAGCCATCTAGCCATATGTGTTCTTGTATCCCCAAAAGGGCAATTAATAATAAATATTTTCTCATGGTTCACTACTACTCTTAGAAAAAAACTCGACATATATGTGGTAGGTGTCTTATAAATGGTTAATAGCAGCTCTTCTTCATGTATGATATTGTATATTAAATTATTCCCAAAGTGATTTCTTAAATAACTATAGAGGTTTGAGTAAATTATTTTTACTTCCCAAAGTGCTTAGTATAGTTTTAGGAAGTAAATTATTCCTGTTACTGTTACTTAATTGGTACCATGTGGTCTCAAGGGACACTGTGAAAGAATTGTGCCATGCATGGATCTTTCTGGTTACTTTGTTTTATTGAGTCACTTGAATTGGTTGCTAATTTTAACATGTGTGTAGTAGTGGAGGCTATTAATTGTTTAGCTCATAGAAGTGATTTTTAGGTTATGTTGGGATGTTTTAAAACTAGTGTGTTTTTAAAAATATCAGGTCTTCTTTCTATACTTAAGTTGCAATATTTTACTAGACTCAAATACGATTCTCCAACTAATTTAGTATCTCAGGATGATCATTTTGAATAAGTGCAAAATTGTTAAATATTTTGTTTTTTTTATTTGGCAGAATCAGAAAACTGACTTATCCAGAATGAAAGGGAGTGGAACAATAATCAAGTGTTGATCATCTTAGCCAGTGTTTTGTGTGTGTCTCTGCATGTGGTTTTTGAAAGTGATAAATGATAGACAACTTGCTGGAAATGGAGCAAATAGAAATGTTGATTAGAAATATCTAATAAAACTTTCTGTAAAACACTTTATATTTACACTGTGTTAAGGTTTAAGAAATGATTGTAATAAATCTTCTCTTGTAGTCCTGCCTTAAAATACTGATTGTGATACCTTGAAATGTAACTTGTAGGGTGCTGGTATAGAAATATATCCCGGGAGTAAGTGCACCTTGAGTGACAATGGGATCCATCACTGCAAGGAAGGGATACTCATTAAGGTGAGTGTACCTGCTAAAACACCCTCTTTCCAAAAGTTAGAATGGTTTCATCTAAGAAATAATTGTGTTTTGTTAAATTCCCAAGTTGAGTTCTATTGTTTGGTTTTGAAAAGCACAAACGGTACATACATCTTAATCATCTTGATATCAGTAGTTGGTGACTGAGGGTCTTTTGTGAGAATACTTTGCTATCTATAGATCTGCAGAAATGACAGAGGAATGCTGTGTCATTCAGAGCTCAGACTGTGCTACAACATATTAATAAGCATAGCTTTCTACTTTATTTTTAGAATAGCCTGAAAACAGTGAGAAGATTTTTAAAGCAGGCAGTGTTGAATGTGACAGTTCCTTAAAACATTTGTTTTCAATGTCACAGGACTTCTTAGATGAGCATTATGACATTCCCAAAATATCCATGGTGAATAATGTCATACATAATAATGAAGGTTATGGTGTTGTCTTGGTGAAACCTACAATCTTCTCTGACCTGCAAGAAAATGTCCAAGATGAAACTGAAGGTATGTTTTATTTAGTGATTTTTAAAAATAAAAATGTGATCCTAGTTTACTTTATTTCAGCATAAAGCTCTTATTAAGGATCTGAGTCTTCCTCTCCTTAACAAAGATAACTGGCATATGCTTGGACTCTGAGATAGAGAAACTTGGGAAGGCTGTAACATTGTAGACTCTCAGGGTGAAAGAAACTTTCAAGGTCAACTAGTTCACCTATTCATTCAAAACCCTGGTGTGTGGTTTCTGTGGTCCTGCAGTTCTCTTCTTATCATGCTTGGCTTTCTGTGCATTTATAGAATAAAGCTGAGCATATGATAGAAATGGTAGCTCCTGCTGACATTTGTTAAGGATGGAGGCAGAGAAATGCATGTGCCAGATTGAAGGCTGCATTTACTGGAGGGGATTGTGGAGTTTGTCTCTATTTTTTATTGGCAGAAGTAAATGCCTCCCTGTTAACTATCTTTCTTGGCAGGAAAACTGAGCTCAGTAGGAAACTTGTGACTTTTAAGCCATGACCCAGATTACTGTGAAATCTTAGAGAGGGATTATGCATTGGCATGGATGAGGAAAGTAGTCCTCGTCATCCATCAGGATACAGTCTAGTTATCTGTGAGTTCTTTTTCTTCTCACAGTTATGTAGGTCAGAAGTCCAGGTGGGCTTGGCTGCATTATGTGCTTAGGGTCTCAGAAGGGTGAAGTTAAGGGGAGTGGGCTTTGATCTGAGAGCTCTGAGGGGGAAATCTGCTTCTGAGCTCATTCATATTGTTGGCAAAATCCATTTCCTTTAGGTTGTAGGACTGAGGTCTCCATTTTTTTTTTTTTTTTTTTTTGCAATTGCCTGAGGATTGCTTCAGCTTCTAGAGGCCACTGTCCAGTCCTTGCCCCCATAACCTCCTCTATCTCAGCAACTTTCCTCAAGAGAAACTTCCTTAAGGCAAATTTTGTTCATGCTTCAAATCTCTCATGTTTTGAATTTCTTCATACTTTCCTCTTCTTCATCTAGCCAGAACAAAACCCCAACTTTTAAAAGGTCCAAGTGATTAGATTAGGGACACCTGAATTATTTCCTTAGAGTCAGCTGATTAGTAACCTTAATTACATGTGCAAAATCCTTTTGCCACTTAACAATCCCGAAAGTAACACCAGGGGGGTGGGCATCATAGGGGCCATCTAGAATTCTGCCTCTCAGTAAGCACTCACTTCTAATGCTGGCATTAGCTGCTAGAAGGAGAGTTCCTTTGGGAATAGTGGCACTCTTACTAATCTTTGTGTCTATCTCCTAACACTGTGCTTATAGTAGGTAGTCAATATCCAGAAAGGGTCCGTTGAGTGAATGAGATTCTAGGATAAAAATAGAAAATAATTCAAAATTGGTAATCCTGTATGAGGGTCAGAAAGTCTTGGTACAAAGACTAAGACAACTGCTTATTGAAATACTTATGGCAAAGGGTTCATGGAATCCAGTCAGATGACAGCAGGAATCCTTGGCAGTAAAAACTTAAAAGCTTTAATTAGAATATAGAAATATAGGGGCACCTGGGTGGCTCAGTCGGTTAAGCATCCGACTTCGGCTCAGGTCATGATCTCGTGGTTTGTGAGTTCGAGTCCTGCGTCAGGCTCTGTGCTGACAGCTCGGAGCTGGGAGTCTGCTTTGGATCCTGCGTCTCCTCTCTCTGCCCCTTCCCTGCTCATGCTCTGTCTCTCTCTCTGTCTCTCTCTCTCAATAATAAATAAACATTAAAACAATTTTTTTTAGAATATAGAAAGATATATATTTTTTGTTGCATTATTTTTACATTTTACTGTATTTGTTATAATTTGTTTGTTTCTTCAGAAAATAGAGCACTTAAAATTCCGACAAGTGAGGAGGCAGACACAGCGGAAAGGGTGGATCTAGAAGAGCTGATTCAATGTACAACTGGCAAAATGGAGCTTTATGCAAGATCTAGTCTTTCTGAGCAAGTGGAAGGCAACTGTGAAATTGTAAATGAACTAGTTGCTGCCTCCACACAGAAGGGTCAGATGAAGAAGAAAAGGTTGAGTGAACTGGGGATCACGCAAGCTGATGACAACTTAATGTCACAGGAGATGTTTGTTTCAATTGTGGGGAACCAGTTCAAGTGGAATGGGAAAGGGAGTTTTGGCACATTTCTTTTCTGACCACCGTGATATAAATAGATAGCAAAATATTGGATTTTGCACATGCTGCCCTGAGAATCACTGCTGCTATCATAGTTTGCTTCATGTCTGTATTTTATATTTGATATATTTGATTGGGTTTGAGTGAAATGTACATCTATTTCTATCTGCAGGTGTTGCACATGAAACATTCCCTTTTATAAGGAAGGTCATAAAAACATAAAATAGAAAATATTTGAAGATTTCTTATCCAGAAATCTTGCTTTCTCAAACACATAGTTCTCTCATATTATTAAGCCTATCAGTAACTTTCTAGTGTAAATACACTTTTAACCTAGCACTTCAAAGAAGAAAGGGAATGCAAGATGAGTGCACAGAAATGCAGTAGGTATCAAATGTCAAATGTGCAGTGTTCTTTACACTTGTATTTTTCTCCCAATTACAGCAAGTCTGAATTCCATGATATATTTGCATAATACTTGTCTTAAAATAAGTTTTTATTATTAGGAAGTTATCTGCATAATCAGACTTACTATTGAGAATTTGAGTGGGATGCATTTTTGTGTTGAACAATGTAATCATCAAAACAGTAATAGATAGCATGGCAGGTTTGAAACAGATATGAGATGTGTTATTCAGAGCCAATGCGTATATAGAACATTTTCACTGTTGCTGAATATGAATGATTAAAAAGAAGGTGTTTTTCTTTGACCATAACAGTATTCTGATCAGATTTCAAATATCTTACACATAGTGGTTTCTTTTACAACCTGTATCAGCTCTGTGTTCTTGAATATCATATTGTAAGACACAGCTTTTAAAGATATTTATATTTTTAAAAAGTATATGTGACATTAATATGCTTACTGATTAAAATTAAAATTATGAAATAATAAATTGAATCTTGTTCTGTTTTTCCAGATGCATTATGGGCCATAGTGCTGTGTAGCATCTGTGGTCCTTTTGGAATGCACACAATGGAATGACCATTGAAAGGCATTTTTCTTTTCCTCATTTTAAATCCTATTGCAGTGGTAATGCTAATTAATTCTGCATAAACTTGACCCAAATACTGATTTAAAAACCATTTATTCAATGTTTAAAAAAATCAAATTGGTTTTCCAATAAAATTTCTTTATCTTGGAGTTTAGATTTCATATATTCTCTTGTAACTTGGTAGAGTGCCAAGAGAATGACAAGTAGCAGGGTAAGTAAAGTTAATACCTTCTTCGTTCCTTTTTATAGCATGATGGTTTTTAGATTTCATTTCTATCTCGGTTTAAATCTAAACTTACATTCATTTTAATTCACATGATAAGTTATTAGTGAGTAGGCCTAATGCATTCTTATTTAAGTTATGTAGACCACATTTTGCCTCAGTCGTGAAGAGTTGAACACCTTAGATGACTTAGTACAGGGAGTCAAGAGAGCGAGCTCTGGAAGGATGTGGATTTAACATTTGAGGTGAAAACACTGACATGGAAAAGGGACTATCTTCAGTGTTGAATGAATTATATGTCATTTTTGGTCTACTCTTAGTGTAACCTTGAATTCATGGCAGGTAGCAAAGTTCTGTACCTTGATTTGAGTATTTTCTTGGAGATTCCCTAGAAGTATCTCCTTTGGTTTCTTATTCTGTAATTATGCCACAAATATATACATGAATGTATTTTCATTTATTCAGCCATAGGTAATTTGTTCTCAAGTGTGTCTACCCCACTTTTTTAGAACTTCTGCAACTTCTAGTTGTCGGAGGTTGAAGAAATACCCACTTTCCAGATTTAGCTCTTCAGAGGGAGGTTGAAGAGACTTACCTATAAAACTTTGATGAGCACCTAAGGAGTAATCCCACTTACGTTGCTTTGTAATTCAATTTGCTGCTTTTTAGTTCTATTACTTTCTAGGCAAAAAATTCCATAGACTTCTATGGAAATTGATGATTCGACCTTGATGTAAATTTATATATAGCATTTAATTTTATAACATTTTTTTTTTTAATTTTTTTTTTTCAATGTTTTTTATTTATTTTTGGGACAGAGAGAGACATAGCATGAACGGGGGAGGGGCAGAGAGAGAGGGAGACACAGAATCGGAAACAGGCTCCAGGCTCGGAGCCATCAGCCCAGAGCCTGACGCGGGGCTCGAACTCACGGACCGCGAGATCGTGACCTGGCTGAAGTCGGACGCTTAACCGACTGTGCCACCCAGGCGCCCCTAATTTTATAACATTTTATTCTGTGATTTAAAAAATCATATGTACAGGGGCGCCTGGGTGGCTCGGTCGGTTAAGCATCCGACTTCGGCTCAGGTCATGATCTCATGGTCCGTGAGTTCGAGCCCCGCATCGGGCTCTGTGCTGACAGCTCTCAGATTCTGTGTCTCCCTCTCTCTCTACCTCTCCCCTGTTCATGCTCTGTCTCTCTCTGTCTCAAAAATAAATAAACGTTAAAAAAAATGATATGTACAAAATTTCTACAGTCTTATATGTGTTAAAGAGAACACTCTCTTTTCCCAGTCCTCACTGTTAAAAGTATATATCCTTTGAAAACAATACAAAAGACCTAGTATATAATGTTCTGAAAATTACTTTTGCTGTTTTCTCTTAACATATTATAGAAATCTATGTCTGTATATGCAGATCTATCTTAGTCTTTTTATTGATTGTGTTATACTCCATTGTCAGAATTCTTTCATTTAAAGTGATTAAAAACCTAATTCAGACAGGCTTAGAGGGTTGGGTCCTGGAGCCAGGAGGTCTGAAAACGAGAGCTGATTTGGAGCATAGTTGGGTGGTTCTATCCTTTTAATTTTGCCTTTTCTGGTCTTGGCTTCATCTTCAGGTTGGCTTTTTCTATGTGGTGGCAAAGATGGCCTTCAGTATCCCCAGTTTTTATGGTCCCAGAAGGCAGAGAGACTTTTTAGCATCTGGTTGGTTCTGCCAGCATTTGCTTGTCCTTTGACCAGTCACTATAAATGGTGTCTTCTATTCTCACTGAGTCACATTTCTACCCTAATGAAGAGGGATGGAGCTTTGTGATCAACTCATTCTCCAGGTGGTGAAAGAGAAGTTTCTAGAGGAAAAGGGGTTCTGTTACTAGAAGCAGATGAAATGACTGCTTTTTAGGCAAAAACATAGATGTCTGGCTAGAGATGGATGAGGTATAACTTAACCTATTTCCCTGTATTGATGGGGAGTCAGGCTTTCAGTTTTTCATTATTACAAATAGACACACATAAAAGAATGCTCAGTGTAACACTTGGGACTTCTCTAAGATTTTCTGTGGTTAAGTTATTGGATAAAGAAGACTTCCAGTTGAAGGTTATAGATTTAAATTTTGATCGCTATTGCCAGACTTCTCCAAGAAATTGAGCACTGGTTTATACTCCTGCCCACAGTGTATGGGAGTGACACTTTGCCATATTCTGATAATAGCAAATATTGTCGGTTTAAAAAAAATGCTTATTCATGAGTGAAAAAAATATTTGGACTTGTGTTTATTTGATTACTATTATTGGTTTGACATTTTATCATTAACTATGTTTTCATGTATCTATTTTTCTGAAAATTGCCTGTTCCTATCTTTTGCCTATTGTTCTGTTGGGTGGTTTGACTTTGTTATTGATTAATAGGAGTTTTAGATACTGCATTTTTTTTTTAGTATTTATTTTAGAGAGAGAGAGAGGGAGGGAGGGAGGGAGGGAGGGAGGAAGGGGCAGAGAGGGAGAGAGACACAGAATCTGAAGCAGGCTTCAGGCTCCAAGCTCTCAGCACAGAGCCCAATGCGGGGCTCGAACTCACGAACTGTGAGATCATGACCTGAGCCGAAGGCAGATGCTTAACCAACTGAGCCCCCCAGGTGCCCCAGATACTGTATGTTTTAATCCTTTATATTGCAAGTATATGTATATACACACATACATATATATAGTATACATATTACATATAAGCATACTTATGGTTATATATAAGTATATATATATATATATATATATATATATATATATATATCTCTTGAGCCATCTGAGCTTTATTTATGGTATTTTGTTTTACTGAATTTTTAAGTTTTAATTGCAGTCAGATCTGCTCTTCTGGGTCTTGTGTCCTGTTTACATAGATCTTACCAGATTAAAAAAAATATTTTGTATTTTAGTACTTTTATAACCTTGTTTAATTAATCTTGTTAATTCATCTTGTTTAAATTTATATTTCTAATCCATTTGGTTTTGTGTGTGGTATGACATTGAACTCTTTTTCTCTAAATGGTTAGTGAGTTCTATCTATACCATCTACTGAATGGTTCATTCTTTTCCCACTTACTTGGAAGCATACCAAGTTCCCCTGTTTGTCTACTTCTGACACTCTGCTTAAATACTACTGGCTAATAATCTCCAGCTAAATGTACATTCTGTTACCAGGATCCAAATCACTAGCACTCAATCAAATGTGACTGGAAAAACTCTTTTCTCTGACACTACCCTCCATATATCAAGGTGTTTTCCTAGTGAGATGACTTAGGGAAAATGTAGTCTCACTACCACTCTGTTCTTATTTTTCAAAACCTTCTTGGGTATTGAACTTTTTTTTTTTAAATCAGCTTTTATCAGCTTTTTTGATATGAAACATTATCAGTTTTAGGTATACAATTCTCTGGGTCTTGACAAATGTCCTTAGTTGTATAACCACCACCACAATCACAGTATTGAATGTTTCTATCATCTCTAAAATTCCCCTCATTTTCCTTTGCAGTCAATCCTCTCCCCCAACCCTTGGACACTGGAGATTATCTGTCTGCTTTCTGTCATTATAGTTTTGCCTTTTCTAAAGTTACATATAAAAAGAATGACTCAGTAGGTAATCTTTTGTGCTCATCTTCTTCAGTTTAGCATAATGTGCTTATAATACATCTGCATTGTTTCATGTGTCAGTGGTTTGTTTCTTTTTATTGTTGAGTAGTTTTCCATTGTGTGGATATTGAGTATTGTCTATTCATTCACCAGTTGATGGGCCACATGGGTTGTTTGCAGTGTTTGGTTATTATGGATAAAGTTGCTAAGACTATTTGGGTAAAAGTCTTTGAACATATGTTTTCATTTTTGTGGGGACAAATACCTATGAGTGGGATTGCTAGTGCACATATTACTTTGTTGGAAAATCCCAAATTGTTTTCTGAAGTGTCTATCCCATTTTGCTTCCCTACCATCAGTATATGAGAGTTCTAGTTGCTTTACATCCTTGCCCAATACTTGATATTTGATATATCCTTTAAATTTTAAGTTTTCTAATGGGTATGCTGTGATAGCTCATTGTGCTTTCAGTTTGCATTTCCCTTATGATTAATGATGTTTAGCATCTTTTTAATGTGCATATGTGCCATTTCTTTATCTTCAGTGAAGTGTATATTGAAATCTTTTGCCTATTCTCCCCCATCTCCCCCTGCTGTCTCCAATCAGGTTGTTTGTATTATTGAGTTGTAAGTTTTGTTTGTTTTTTATTCTGGATACAAGTTTTTATCAAATATTACATTTTGCAAATATTTTCTTTCTATCTGTGGCTTGAGTTTCCATTTTCTTAACAGTATAATTTGAGTAGCAGAAATTTAAATTTTGATGATGTCAGTTTATTAATATTTTCTTTCATGGTTTGTGTTTTTTATGTCTTATCTGACCAATCTTTGTTTTTGTTGCCTTCTTTTGGATTAAGGGTTTAAAAAAGAGTTTTTTAATGGATCCATTCTACCCTTACTATTGGCTTATTAGCTATACTTTTTTTTTTTTTTTTTTTTTTTTTAAGTTGTGCTCTAG
This sequence comes from Neofelis nebulosa, assembly GCF_028018385.1. Classification (NCBI taxonomy): domain Eukaryota; kingdom Metazoa; phylum Chordata; class Mammalia; order Carnivora; family Felidae; genus Neofelis; species Neofelis nebulosa. The sequence continues at coordinate 25,103,430 of NC_080798.1, read as the reverse complement.
GGCAATAGTTATCAACCACAAGCAAGTTTGCCAAAAGGACATTTGCCAGAGTCCAGGGACATTTTTGGTTTTCACAGCTGGGAGTGGGGTGCTAATAGCATTTGTTAGGTAGAAGCCAGGGATGCTACCAAATATCTCATAATGCACAAGACTATCCTCACATCATGGAATGACATTTTGGCCTAAAATGTCAAATGTACCAAGGTTGAGAAATCCTACTTAAGGACCAAGCTTATTAGCAACTTATTCTCTAAAGAATCAGATAGTGAATACTTTAGGCTTTGTATGACATATATGGTCTTTTTTTTTTTAAGTTTATTTATTTATTTTGAGAGAGAGACAGTGAGTAGGAGAGGGGCAGAGAGAGAGGGAGAGAGAGAATTCCAAGCAGGCTCTGTGCTGTCAGCATGGAGCCCAATGTGGGGCTTGAACCCACAAACTGGGAGATCATGACCTCAGCCAAAACCAAGAGTCTGATGCTTAACCGATTGAGCCACTGAGGAGCCCTGACATATATGGTCTTATATCTCCTTTCCACTCTCCACTCTGTGAAATGGTACTGTAATGGTACTGTAAAAACCATTCTTCATTCTGAACTGTACAAAAATAGGTAGCAGGCTGGATTTGGCCTGTGGCTTGAGTTTGCTTGAGTTTGTTTACAATATACATGTACTACCTTCAAATAATATTTTATCACCTTATATGTAAGGTCAATTTCCCCCTTCTATCCTTTGTGCTATTGCTATCAAATATTGTACTCATATGTGTGTTATAAGCCCCTCAATATTTTGCTGTTATTTTTGCCTTAAACTATTCAACAAGATTTTTAAAATATGTCTTATATTTATTAACATATATACCATTTCTAGTGTTTTTCATTATTTTGTGTTGATCCAAAATTCTATTTGGTGTCATATTGTACTTGAATAACTTCCCTTATCATTTCTTTTGGTACAGATCTGCTGACGGAATTCTTCTAGCACTTGTCTGAAAATCCCGTTATTTTGTCTTCAATTTTGAAAGATGAGTTTTGCTGCTTAGAGAATTCTAAACTGACAGTTTATTTCAGTATCTAAGGATGTTGTTCCACTGTCAGTTGGCTTACATAGTTTCTGACAAGTAGACTGCTGTTATGTGTCTTTTTCTCCTGGCTGTTTTAAAGTTTTTATCATTGGTTGTCAGCAATTCATTATCCTGTATTTTGTGTGGTCTTCTTTATGTTTATTCTGCATGGAGTTCATTGTACTTCTTCATTGTGTGAGAATTTTTTTTCCAGATATTATTTTGTCTCAGTTCTTTTCTTGACTCTTAACACATGCATGCTGCTCTGTTTTGTTTTGCCCAATGGGTAAAATAATGTGTTTCATTTTGGATAATTTTTATTGCTGTGTCTTTAAGTTTACTTATCTTTTCTTCTACACTGTTTTAACTGCTATTCATCCCATCCAGTGAATTTTCATTTCAGATATTATATTTTTTATCCCAAGAGGGTGTTTTGGGAGGACTCTTTTTAATATCTTTTCTTTCTCTTTTCATCATGATCATATTCTACTTTCTTGAATATGTAGAGCATATTTATAATAGCTATTTTAGGATCCTTATTTATTAGCTTTATCATCTTGTGGTAAGGTCCCTTGCCTAAGGAGAGAAAAAAAAAAAAAAACGGAGAGAAAACTTCAAGGGAACCTGGCTATGCACCTTCGTGACAACATCCCTCATGACCTTGTAAACTGAAACTACTTAATCAGAGTACATGTTTGTGTGTGTTACCATATGTGGGAGACAAAGAAATAGAAAATGTGTAAAAATCTATGCCATGGGACATTCAGTGCTCAGTTCTTTGGGTACGAACCCAACTGAGCAGTGCCAGCACAAATAAAGTTGCTTCCTAGAAATTAAAAAGTCTTGGTGTCATGATTCTGTGCATGAATCCTGCTATAATCTCTGTTTCTATTGATTGGTTTCTCTCTTGGTTATGGATCATAGTTTCCAGCTTCTTCTCTGTCTCATTATTTCTGATTAGATGCTAGACATTATGAATTTTATGTTATTGCAGTAATTTGTTTTGTTCCTTTAAGTAGTGTTGGATATTTTTCTGGAATACAGTTATTTGGAATCAGTTGGATTCTTTCAGTGTTTGCTTTTAAGCTTTGGGCAGGACAAGAGCAACTTTCATTCTAGAGCTAAATTATCCCCACTTCTCCCCATTTTTAGAATTCTATCTGGTGCCCCGTGTATTATGAGATCTTTTCATTCTAGCTGCTAAGAGTTAATTTTTTTTCTCTTATTCTTTTCTGGCAGCTTTTCCCCAGCCTTGGGTAGTTCTCACACATACACAGGTTGGTACTCAACCAATATTCAAGGGGATCCACTGCAGGTTTCTGGAGCTCTCTGTGCCTCTCCTTCTTCTGGTATTCTGCCTTGGAAAATTCTGGTTGCTTAGTCTCCTAACTTTGATTTCTGTTTCTTTACCTTCCTGAATCACCTGGGGTCTGTTTCTCCTCCATGTACTGAGGCCTGAAAACTGCCTCTAGGCAGAAAGCTGATATAATTATAGAGCTCCCTTTTTTGTTTTCATTCTCAAGTATCACAGTCCTGATTTGACTGTTGTCTGATGTCTAGAAAACCATTGTTTCATTTATTTTGCCCAGTTAAGGCAGGAGGGTAAATCTGATACATGTTATTCAAGCTTCACTAAAACTGGAAGTCTTTTTGGATCTTACCGGTTGGAACCATTTCTAAAGGAAGTAAGGGACTCTGTTAGCAACCAATTGGTAACCAGCTCAAATTTCCAAGTTTCTTTAGCTCATTTCTGTTGAAATCTTTACTAGAATGGTTGGTATTTGAGCATAAAAATATTTTTGGAATATTTAACTAAAGGGAAATATGGGTGGGTGATATCACAGGGCATTAACTCTTTCAACTGAAAACATACAAATTCCAGAATCTCAGCCAACCCTAATTTGGTTTACTTATTGCCAGACTTACTTATTGCCTAATTTGGTTTACTTATTGCCAAACTTTACTTATTCTGCATTTAGGCTTATTTGTGTGGGTAAGGTCAAGGCTGGTTGGCAAATAATATTCTACCTTACTAAAGAGCCTGTGTGAGCTCACCATGTGTACATACTTTGGGAGTTTAGCTTTTACTACTTTCAGGCCAGGTGGGCTGACAGCTTTCTTACTGAAATATTGGAAATAATCTTGGTGTGTAGCTCTTTAAAATCCATTTTGAATGAAATTGGACCAATTTAGCAAGCAATTAAAAACTAAAAAAGATTAGAATCTTTGCATTATTTTCATGGGAAGCATAATACATTGCAGTTTCTTGTGAATGTTCTTGCAAAATCAAGTATCCCTAATTTATAGTTGGCCCTTGAGCTAGATGCAGCTCTCTAGTGATAGCTGGTGATATTTTTCATCAAGGCTTTTAGGAACTCACATGCTGTTTTATTTTAGATCTCTTAAAAAACTTTCTGAATGTGTTAGGCATGCTAACAGTGATGTGGCTTTTGGTACGTTAATAAAGTGCTCCAGCACTTAACTTTTCTTCAGTGCTTACAAGGTACCAAATGAGCTGCCAAGGAAGATGAGCAGACAGTGTAACACTTTCTAAAGTAATATTAAGCTTAATAGCACTAGAAATCTATTTAATTCCCTGTCATTGCATCTAAAATGCATTTAAATCTGTTGTCATGGGTAAAATGCTCACAGTCATTGGAGAATTATTTTTGACTTCGTGTTTAGATCTAAAATTTGCTAGTGAGACAAATCTCCAGTGCTGGAGGAAGTTAACATTTTGGCTTTTCAACATAGTATCGATATTAGGTTAGAGTTTATGGTTCCCTGGTGTCTTTCAATCATATGGGTTTAGAAAGGCTAAGGGATTTCATACTCCTTGTTTTTGGGAAGTCACATTGTTTTGGTCACAGAGTTTTCCTCTAAATCCAATATTCTCTTCTTTTAAATAATCATTTTGTTTAGCCAAGTCTGTGTAATTCCATATTACATAGATGTTGTCTCCTAATTTCAAAAGCAGAATCAACGGCTGTAATTCTTTTTTTAATCAGTGTAAAATGTGTATGTCCAGACGGTAATTGACTATTCAGCAGTTGACAGGGGAGGGTTCTGCTTGACTTTGTGGAATGTAATGACTAATTTGCTGATGGTGTTATTCTGCCATAGGGGAAATGTGGAAATCTGCTCTGTAGAACACAATACAGAAAAGCTTTTCTGAAGGGGAGACTGATAGGAACTAGTAATGTTAGACATATGCCCACACTATGAAATTAACTGCATAATTCATAAGGAAAGATCTGAGAATATTAAAGCAAACATTGACAGTAGTAAAGCTAAGTCATTTCCCCAAAATAAAAATGTTGGTCTACATGTATTTTTCTGTAGCATGTGTTAGGGCACCTACTAACTTAAGGAAAGAGATTGGATCTTCTTCCATATCCAATTTTTGAAGATTTAAGGGCATGGAAATGGCAGGGAATATAGGAGCCTCTCAGAAGATCCTATTTTTGAGATGGTGGAAATGTCTGAATATCTCATGTCTATCCAGCACTTTTGCTTCTAGAGAGTCTAGGGATAATTTCCTTAGAACATGAAGGCAGAATTTTTTCAGGTTTGTCACTTATGTTGGTTATGAATGCATGTGAATTTGAATCTCTCATCATTGCTCTAGCTATTTTTAGAGACCACACATGTAGGGACATTGTTTCAGCCCGTTTATGTTCCATTTCCATGCCAGCTTAATAAAATGATACCAAGCTAGAGCATTAGGTGATATTTCTCAGCACTTGGCTGAACATTAGAATCACTTCATGTACTTAAAAAAACAAAAAAAATGACCCTATACTTAGGCCCCCACACTCCTCCTGAGATTCTGAATTAATTGGTCTAGAGTTTGTTTAGGCATAGGTAATTTTTCAACATTTTTTATTTATTTTTGGGACAGAGAGAGACAGAGCATGAACGGGGGAGGGGCAGAGAGAGAGGGAGACACAGAATCTGAAACAGGCTCCAGGCTCCGAGCCATCAGCCCAGAGCCTGACGCGGGGCTCGAACTCACGGACCGCGAGATCATGACCTGGCTGAAGTCGGACGCTTAACCGACTGCGCCACCCAGGCGCCCCTAGGCATAGGTAATTTTTAAAAACATTCCAGGAGATTCTGATATGCTGGTGAGTGTAGCTGTAATGAGGGTACAATCCATAGCAATTGCACTGGAGAACCTCAGATATCAAGTAAATTTCTAAGAAATGTTTTATTTTTAATCTCAAAACTCACACGGGCCTTGTTATATATTAAGTTACTACCATTGATTTTTGTTTTGTCTTTTGAAGTTTTTTTTTTAATTACCTTTTAACCCATTCTCAAAAATCATCAGTTTTCTTACAAAATGGGCTTCTGAACTGGCTCCAGATCTCCTATCCTCTGGGTAGCGGATGGAAAGGGTACCAGGAAGTTTTGGGGGCAAATCTTATTTCATTTTCTTTAAAAAAAATTTTTTTTTAACGTTTATTTATTTTTGAGACAGAAAGAGACAGAGCATGAACAGGGGAGGGGCAGAGAGAGAGGGAGACACAGAATCTGAAACAGGCTCCAGGCTCTGAGCTGTCAGCACAGAGCCCGATGCAGGGCTCGAACTCATGGACCGTGAGATCATGACCTGAGCTGAAGTCGGACGCTTAACCGACCAAGCCACCCAGGTGCCCCAATCTTCTAACACTGATGAGCAGCAGAGTTTTGGGGGCCAGGACATGGGGCTAGTTTGAAGGCCACTTGTGCAAGATTCCTTTGGCCTTTCCCAACGTCTTTCTTCATTAGTCAACTTGCCTTCAGAGCTGCTTGGTCACAAAGTTGGCCCTCTCAGAAGGTTCTGAAGAATGGAGCTCAGTGTTTTTAGTGGGAAATAACTTAGTCTATTTGGGTGGAAGATCTGGACCCCCAGTCCTGGATTTTCTGCTGTCTGACCATGTGGCTTGGGCAAATCCTTTCACATTTCCCTAGCAGGTTTTCCTGCCTGTGGTGGGGGAATATGGGAATAATCCTGCCTGTCCTGCCTCTTTTCACACATTTGCCGGAATAGAGGTAGGCAATGTCTCTGAGGGGCTCTCCAGTCTGAAAGCAACATGCTTTTTATGTTAGTTTCTCTCTTGATTGATTCTAAACCTTTTATTTCTCCTCATCTTCTTTTGGGCAGTTAAATGCCCCTTAGTTACTAATGATGATGATACTCAGTCCTCAATGAATGTTGGCTAAATAATTATGTTTCAGGAACTGAGCTAAGAACTGTCATGTTGGCTTGTGAGGCAGAACCTGGGCCAGTGAGCCTCAGTGAGGTTAGGCCACCTGCCTTGGGTCACACAACTGGAAATTAAGCCCAGACTCTCAAACAGACTCTCAAGCCTGAACTATTAACCCTTTTATTGGCTGGCACTTAGGTCAGACCTGACTATAAGAAGGCATCCTGGGATCTATAAGGGAAATAAAACAATGACCCTATATTATCCACCTTGGGACAAAGTGGACAAGCCAATTGGGACTCTTTTTTTTTAATTTTTTTATTTTTTAAATGTTTTATTTATTTTTGAGAGAGAGAGAGAGACAGACAGAATCTGAAGCGGGCTCCAGGCTCTGAGCTGTCAGCACAGAGCTTGATGTGAGGCTCAAACTCATGGACTATGAGATCATGACCTGAGCCAAAGTTGGACACTTAACCAACTGAGCCACCCAGGCGCCCAGAGACTCCTTCTTTACCACACCACTGTCACTGGCTCCTTGTTCTTCTTCTTCTTCTTTTTTTTAATGTTAATTTATTTGAGAGAGAGAGAGAGAGCAAGGGAGGGGCAGAGGGAGAGAGGGAGGGGGAGGAAGAATCTCAAGCAGGCTCTATGCTCAGTGTGGAGCCAGAATGTGGGACTGAATTTCACAACTGTGTGATCCTTACCTGAGCTGAGATCAGGACTATGGCACTTAACTGACTGAGCCACCCAAGCGCCCGGGTACTCCTTTACCATACCATTGTCACTAGATTATCCTCAGGAAAGTCATATGTGGGCATAAATCTGATTTTCTGCTAGGGGTGACAGTTTAAAAGGCCAAGGGATTGGGGCTGGAAATGCTGCTTTGCCACTTTTCATCTTTAGGGTATGGTCCCAAGTTTCAAGGGTCTTTTTTGAAACCACTGGAAAACCCCAAATCCTTGGTGAGTGAGGTGGAGCAGGACTTTGGGCCAGCATGGAAGTTTAGAAAGACAGGACTGGAATGATGAATTAGAAGTGATTGAGTCCAGCTGGCAAGCTCAAAGGCCTCTTCTTGCACAAGAAACAGTGCAAGTGACATTCTGGCGGGGGGGGGGGGGGGGGCGGGCTGTAGCTCACTTTGCTAGTTAGGGCTTTCCTTGACTGGGGTGACTCTGCCCTGCTCCCATATCTTGAAAAATTCCTTCCTGGAGAGAAGCACTTCCTAATTTAGATTTTGTAATAAAAAGGCAGGCTCTCCACTGAAGCTGCAGATATTGGGAGAGTGAACTGACTGACCTAATTTTTTTTTTTTTAAGTTTATAGAAACGGAATTCATGGAATGAACCACCCAATCATCTCAGTCCAATTTCCAAGTTTTTGTTTTTTATTAAAAAAGAGGAGATGTGGTTAAATATTTAAAAACAAAACTAAAAACTTATTAAGTCTAAAAGCAAAATGCAAGATAAATGAATAATGGCCTCCAGCCTGGAATGATTTCATCTAGAAGAAGGGAAATGAACTACACAGGAAGCCAATACCTGAACAGTGAACTGGACAGACCCTTCTGCCCACTGTCTGCCCACTTCCTGTACACTGCTTGCTATGTGAGGTCTCCATGTGCCTGGGGAAGTATGTATGGTAGGATTTTACTGAAGGGAGAGGATGATGAGCTGAGATGTGCAAGTTCAGCATTTCTCAATTTGATCTTCATGATATTTTTGTATCTTGATGTTTACAGGCATTCTTTGTAGCAACAAATATGTAAGTTAATTTATTTAACTCAGTGTTTCTCAAAGTCAGGCCTTTAACATGTAAAAGACTCTGAGAAGTCCTACAGAAAAAGTCCCTTGTCAGACTCCCAGAGGAAGATGTATGCAGTTTTTCCTAAAATTTCTGGTCACCAGCTCTTTTACACACATTTTCTAGCATATCTGTCACTGAGAGTAGTAGAAACCATGGTATTGCTAGTCAACATTTACTCTGCACTTTGTACCTGGTACTGTGCTAAGCCCTTTCCTCTCAATGTGAGGATTGTTTCCTTTACAAACTGGAGATAGCAATAGCAGCTACCTGCAGGATTGTTAAATTTCCCCAAGATCACACAGTTGATGAGTAGTGGGTGTCCATATCTGAACCCCCAAAATGTTGCCTGGCATTTGGGCTGTTTTCCTGTCCTGCCTCACTTCCCCAGTTCCCAGGCTCCAACCCCTCATTACTTGGGGTCACTTAAACAGGAGTCAGTTCCTAGCAGCTTGGCAGAGCAGCTGACATTCTGTAGGTGGTCACATGTTCCTGGGCTGTTAGGTCCCAGGTCCCCTCAGACCAGTGCCATGCTCACATCTTCACCAAGCCCTGTTCTTCCCTAGCCCCGATGGAGTTGCTGTGGGCATGTAAGAGAAGAAACGTGGTTCTAAACTCAAACATCTTTAGTAGCACGGAGCCTTTCCCCTTTTCTGGCTTGTAGGAGACATCAAAGATGGGTGGAAGTTTGCCGGTCTGGTTACAAAGTTGCCTGGAGGAGCTCTTGTTGCCAAGCTTCTCCCAAGGTCAGAGACCCCTTTGAAAAGGCTGTGTGGGGTTAGCCAGGGAGAAAATAGCAACACCTCTGAAGTGTGCTGAACTTGGCTCTAATTGAGCTCTTCGTGATGATTAGAATTTATTTGCATTCATTTTCCAGCAGAAGGGTTTCTCTGCCTCCTCAGATGGCATAGCATCAGAGCAGGGCCACATGTGCCACTGATGATTCTTTTTGGCAAGATTAGCCAAGGTACATTAGGCAAAAGAAGAAAAGATCAGAGATCTTGGGAGGCTCATACATCATGTTCTGTGAGCTCGCTGCCTCTGGTCCTCTTCTCTTGGAGACAGTGGTCTTGGTGAAGTTGGAAGGACCAGCTGATGGAGGGGGTAGGAAGAGAGAGACTATTTTGGGAGATAAAAGGCTGTTTGGAGGTGGTGAAGCTGCTCCCATTAGAGCACCAGGAAAGCTTCTGAAAACATTAACTCATTAAGCCTCCCACTCTCGTTGACTGGGAAGCCACTCTCTCAAGCCCCATTAAGCAGCCTAGATCCTAGGTGATGATCACCCCTTATTACCCTGGGCCACAGCTGTGCTGGGCGGGTGTGTCAGCAGGATTCCCAACTCTGAAGACTTTTTGAAATCTCTCATTTTCAAGGGATATATTTTCTTTTTTTTTTTTTTTTCCAACGTTTTTTATTTATTTTTGGGACAGAGAGAGACAGAGCATGAACGGGGGAGGGGCAGAGAGAGAGGGAGACACAGAATCGGAAACAGGCTCCAGGCTCCGAGCCATCAGCCCAGAGCCCGACGCGGGGCTCGAACTCACGGACCGCGAGATCGTGACCTGGCTGAAGTCGGACGCTTAACCGACTGCGCCACCCAGGCGCCCCTCAAGGGATATATTTTCAAATTCTCCAAGAGGATTTTTGAGTTCAAAGTTTGTTGTTTCCTTGTTCACTTGGCAATCACTAATGAGTTATTTGAGCATTGCACTGAACTTTGAGCATGACCCCAAACTCATCTCTAAGTGTCTGCTCTGCATCTGGTCTCCCCACTGCAGGTGGGGATTTGAGAAGAAGGTGGGAAGGGAACACAGTCTGGGTTCCATATCATAATATGCTTTCTTAAATGAGGAGTCATACATGTATTCCCATGAAATATCCTCCCCCAGAATCAGTGTGGCTATCTGTGGATGGATGGTTAAGGTCACTGGAGAAACATCTGATTTTGCTAAGACAAACTGTTGCTCCTTCTCTCCTTGGATGCAGTTTTGGAGGGATGGTCATTGCTGGTTTCTTGTTCTCTCCTGGCCCAGATGTGGACCAGTGATGTAAGCTCAGGCTATCACACACAACTTGGATATATATTTTTTTCCATAGTTCTAACATTATTATTATATTATTATTATTATTATTATTATTATTATTATTTTAAAGATAAAGCTATAGTTACATTTCAAAACATTTCAAGGTTGTTAATTTGTTACTTTGGATGAAATTGTGGATGGTGGGCATAAATTAAAGTGTCTGACTTGTAGGACCAAAAGTGGTCCTAGATTGGCATTGGAAACAAAAAATGAAATTGCAACAAGGTAAAAGGAAGATGCAAAATAATAAGTGTTTTACTGTGTATAAAGGCTCATCCTGTTTTATGCAGAAAGAAGTCATAGTACTTCCACTGTGGAGGTTCAGCTCTACATGAGCCTGTGGGACTGTCCTGAGGGTCCAGGCCAGTAAGGTATCAATTCTCCTTTTCTGAGTTAGGATAGCTTGGGGACCATGTTATTCCTGGTCTTGCCAAGTTGTGGGCCCAACCACTTAATCTTCCTCTGTAAAATCAGGATATCATTGGCTCCTTTCCTGTGATCTTGGGAGGGTCTTCCCAGAGATATATCTGTGAATTGCTACAGATACTCAGTCAAACTCCCAAGAATTTGGTTCTTGAGCAGGATGACTGAAGAATGAAAATGGGATTTTGCTCATTCCAAGGGTCATGCTGAATCCAGGTTTCTGCTCCTGGGTCTCCAGGATGACTCTATTTCTGTCCTTTCAGACAGCTTTGCCTTAAGCAATGAACATAAAGGAATCTCCTGGAAAGATACACGGTAGGAGGCTCAGACTCCTCTGTAAAAAAGGCTATAAAACTTCTCAGAATTTTTGTAAGGATTAAAAGAAAGATGGCATGTGCACACAGACTTATTTCCAACAAACATGGTACAAGTGTAAGGCTTTGTTGTTGAAAGTAATGGTTAAGTGGCCATAGGTCCAGCCTCTCACTTGGCTGTGCTGTCAAAAAGACTTCTGCGCAGTTAATGTTTGAATACCTTTGGTGATGGGGAGCTCACCACTTGTAAAGCATTCTGCTTCATTGTTGGATGCTTCAAGTTAGAAAGTAGAAATGGCTTAAGACAGATGTCATGGGTCTTTATTCCACCTTGTTCCAGGGAATGGAACTGGCTCCTGTGTACCGTGTATAACGATCATATCAAATTCCTCCAGTTTAAAGGGAGGTTCATTTTGTTACTTAGTGCCCTGGAAGCCTCTCCTGAATGGAGAGGGAGTCTGAAGCATTCTCCGTGTGCTTGGTATAAGAAACTTTGGGGTGGGGAGGAATTCAAGGGACAGCAGGGGCCTCAGGCATTTGGGGGAGGGACAACAGTCTGGGCAATAGCCAGCATCTGCAGTGGCTATTAGACCAACACATCATTCCTCTGTGCCAAGCTCAGAGGAGAAGTCATTTATTTCCTGCTCTGCCAAGCTGTTTTAGATCTACACTGGCTGCCCCATCTTTGTTGGAATCTGGGGTAACGTGAGGTAAGGGAATCCACATCATGATAATCTACTAATAGTTTCTTAAGCACCTCTTCTAGGAATAGGGCCTAGAATTCTATTATCCAGTTGACTAGAGGGGAAAATTGTTTTCGGGAGTGTAATTAATGTGACTTTCAAAACCAGAAGTGATCCAGAGAAGACGATGACTTGGTCTTAAGAAACCCCTGGCCCACTTCCTGCCCTGGAGTGTGTTAAGAAACTCAGGAGATAAAAATGAAAACGAATTCAAGCCCAAAAGGTCCTAGGATAGCAATTTATTCAGGTGACTTGTTAGGAGTAGAAAGATCTGAAGTCAACATCAAACTTAAGGTAAAACGCTGAGACTGAAAACTCGTGGCCTACAGATGTTTTTTTTTTGTTTGTTTTTTGCCTACACAGTGTTTAAAAGATCTAATTAGCAACTAAGAGAAAAAAAGAATGGGAGTTTACATAAAAATCAGAATTTCCATTTTTTTTTTTTTTTGTAAAAACCTAGAAGACCTGGCCCTGGGACCCCAAGTCTGGCATGTCCGGAGCTGAGAGGCTGCAGGTCTCTCTGTCTGGCACAGGATCTCCCACCCACAGTGTCTCTGAGATGGGTGAGGCAGCCAGGTGGGAGAGGAGCCTCTGCCCTTCACAGTCTTCCTCTCATCCAAGTCCTGCCAAGCCGATGTTATGTATGGCTAGACAGGACTGCACTCTGGTAGACATTCCTTATTTAACTGCTCCAAAGCAGGAGTCATGGAGAACAGAAGTGACATAGAGAAACTAAAACAATATACAAGAAACTGTTGTGTCAAATGAAAAATTGTTCCTGGGTTTGCTCTTCTGTTGTTCCCAATCTGAGAGTCAAAGAAAATGATGTTTGTTGTTATTAAGACCCTTTAAGAGAGAAGTAGCTTTCCAGTAGCTTGGAAATAGCAAGCTAGTGGATTGTTTTTCCATTAATCATTGACACACTGGGTTGTTTCTTCCCCCTACTGACACACACGTGGGGGCTTTAGCCAGTCAATGTCAGCCGCTGGAGAATTACTGGATAGATATCAAAGAGCCTGTTGTTTATTATACCTGAATGCAGACAGATCCTCGATAACTGGGTCAGGAGTGGCCCACCAACACCTGTGGCTGTGCTTGAACATTATCATTTGAATTTCACAAGTAGGTTTGGATATATTTGGGTAAGTCCTTTATGTCAAAGAGCTAAGTGGATTTAGACCTTCAGAACAACTAAAGCAGTTCAATAAAAGCATCTAACATGTCCAGTTAGCAGTCTTCAAAATTATATTGTAAGCAACATTATGAAAAATTGTTAGAAATGGAAGTAGTTTCATCGTACTAAACTTCCTCTTGAAATTTAATGGATGTTCATAGATATATTCATCTATCCAAGATTCATTGAGCACATGGTATGTGCCAGACTCTAGGAGCTCTAGGAGCTACAGATTTGTGAATACAGCTGAGACAGAAAGCAAGTCAACTTTGCCCACAACTGACATGTGAAATGAGTGGTCAAATGTGTAGTGTCATTTTGACTGGTCAACAATTATATTTATTTATTTAAAAAAATGTTTGTTTTTTTGAGAGAGACAGAGAAAGTGTGCCAGGATGGGAGGGGCAGAGAGAGAGGGAGAGAAAATCCCAAGCAGGCTTTGTGCTGTCAGCTCAGAACCAGATGTGGGGCTCAATCCCATGAATCATGAGATCATGACCTCAGCAGAAATCAGGAGTCTGAGGCTTAACTGACTGAGCCATCCAGGTACCCAAGCAATTATTCTTATTATTTATTATTTATAAAGGTTTATTTATTTATTTTGAGAGAGAGAGCATGAGTGTGCACAAATGAACAGGAGAGGGGAAGAGAGAGAGGGAGAGAAAGATCCTCAGCAGACTCTGCACTGTCAGCACAGAGCCCAATGTGGGGCTCAATCCCATGAACCATGAGATCACGACCTGAGCTGAAATCAAGAGTCATACACTTAACGCACTGAGCCACTCAGGCGCGCCTATTTAGCTACTCTTGCTAGACATTTAAGTTATTTACACATTTTCACTATTATATGAAGATAATAGTGAACATGCTAAAGTGAACACTTGTACCCATGTATCACTGTGTGCTTGTCTGATTATTTTCTTAGAACAGGGTTTTTAACCCTGGCCACTTTGGCCTGGACAGTCTCTTGAGGGGAGCTGTCCTGTGCAAGGTAGGATGTTTAGCAGAATTTCTGGTCTCTTTCTACTAGATGCCAGTAGCAGCTCTCCAGTTGTGACAACCAAAAATGTCTCTAGACATTGCCAAATGTTCCCTGGGAGAAAAAGTTGCCTTCAATTGGGAGCCATTGCCTTAGAATAAATTCCAATAACTAGAAATTGCATCAAAGGGGATGTATAACTCCAAGGTTTTGTTTACGTGCTCCAAATTAAAGGCTGTGGGAGATTATACCTTGTTGTTGATGAAGGTGTGGGGGAGCAGGTATCCTCCTGCACTGGTGGGGGTATAATTTTTTTAAGGATTTTTTTTAATGTTTATTTATTTTTGAGAGACAGAGATAGAGTGTGAACAGGGAAGGGTCAGAGAGAGAGGGAGACATAGCATCCAAGGCAGGCTCCAGGCTCTGAGCTGTCAGCACAGAGCCCAATGTGGGGCTTGAACTCCTGAACCGAACCGTGAGATCATGACCTGAGCCGAAGTTGGACGTTCAACTGACTGAGCCACCCAGGCACCTGGGATATAGTTTTTTTTTTTAATTTGAGTTGAAGTTTACATAACACACAGTTACCATTTTAAAGTGTACAGTTCAATGAGATTTAGTGCATTCACAATGCTGTGCAACTATCAGTTCTGTCTAGTTTCAAATATTTTCATTATTCCAAGGAAAATACCCATTAAATAGTCACTCCAGGTTTCTCCCTTGCCCTATCTACTTTCTGTCTCTGGATTTGCCAATTCTGTCAAATATTTATTTTGCCAAATAAATAAATCACACAACATGTGATTTTTGTGTCTGGCTTTTTTCACTTAGCAGAGTATTTTTGAGGTTCTTCTAAGTTGTAGCATGTATCATACTTTACTTCTTTTTATGACTGAATAATATTCCATTGTATGTATATATCACAATTTGTTTATCCATTCATCATTGATGGTCATTTGGTTTGTTTACATTTTTTTGGCTATTGTGAATTATACTGCTACAAGGTGCATACATTTAAACATTTTCAACCTATCAGATTGACAGAGGTTAAAAACAACATTGAGATATTTTAAATGCCTTTGTTATAAGTGGCCAGTAAATATGTTTAAGAATATTCAGATTCCTTGGTGTGGACAATGGCAGCTATTTTGATGTTTGTCATCAATAAGTGAATGTGAAAATATGTGCTGAGATTTTATTTATTTATTTATTTTTGGTCTGGTCCTGTGTTAAGTGTTGGGAATGGTGGGATTTTCAAAAGAAGCATAGAGTTGTTTATTACTTTACTCACCCACTGCACTTACCCTCAAGGAGTTTATTCTCTGGAGTTGCATGGGGGACAAGAATTCTGAGTTTGATTTGTTATTAGGCTATTGCTTTTGTACCTCTTGGCCTTAAACATCTGTCATGAGGCAAATGATCCTCCCATGAATTAGCCCAATGACTGAAGTTTCACAAAATTCATTTCCTCAAAGGCGCCAGGCAGAATAGCCTGCGGACATCATGTTTGTAGAATTCTGGGCAGTAATCTTCCAATGTTTACCTTCTGTGCATCAGTGGAATTTGCAAGCTGCTTTAAAAAAATATTCCATTGCTTTAGAAAGAATTTCAGTTTTACCTCTGTGGAGAAAAAAGCCTCCGTAGAGTTCAATGTTACATTAAGGATTTAGGGAAATAGGATTAAAAACCCTGGTAGTGGTTGGTTCACTCTTTGCTAGTTCACTATTATATGCTTCAGCATATGATAATTATAATTTAAAGGGAGTCAGATACTGAATTTAATACATTAATACTTCC
Source organism: Neofelis nebulosa (assembly GCF_028018385.1). Taxonomy (NCBI): domain Eukaryota; kingdom Metazoa; phylum Chordata; class Mammalia; order Carnivora; family Felidae; genus Neofelis; species Neofelis nebulosa. The sequence continues at coordinate 25,087,862 of NC_080798.1, read as the reverse complement.
TATATTTGCTTACTATGGCTGCCGTAAAGTACCACAGAATGGGTGGCTTAAACAGCAGATATTTATTTTTTCACATTTCTGGAGGCTGGAAGTCCAAGATCAAAATGTTGACAAGGTTGATTTCTTCTGAGACCTCTCTCTCTTTGACTTACAGATGATTTTCTTCTCTGTGTATCTTCATATGGTCTTCTCTGCTTGTCTGTTCCCTAGTCTCTTTTTGTAAGGACATTGGTCATATTGGATTAGGGCCCTCTCATATGACATCATTTTACCTTCATTATCTCTTCATTAAAGACCCTATCTTCAAATGCAGTCACATTCTCAGGTACAGGGATTAGGACTCCAACAGAAGAATTTGGGGGAGATACAGTTCAGCCCATACTCTTCCTAATGTGGACAGTGATTAGAAGCCATATAGAATGTAAAAAAAGGTTGGTACTTGAAAATCTTCAAAAGCAATTCACCTTTATCACTTTCAAGTCCATTTAGTTAACTTTAAACTATCCACCTCAAGGTGTTGCTAAATTGGGCTAAATTGGACTTGCTTTATTAAATAGATCTCTTATTTGTATTTGCTGCATTATTTATATTTAAGATGATGAGAAAATACATCTGCCAAATAGGGTAACCGCTCCTATCACAGATATTCTTTCTTTTTATTGAGATACAATTCACATATAATAAAATTCACTCTTTCAAAGTGTACAACTCAGTGGTTTTCGTATATTCTTAAAGTTGTACATTCTTAAAGTTGTACCATGGCTTTAATCCCAAGATGTTCATTACCTCCAAAGGAAAACTGTACTCCTTAGTAGTCACCCTTGGTCACTCTCCACCTTTCCTTCCCCAGCCCTGCTAATGACTAATCTACTTTCTACATTCTGGATTTGCCTGTGTTGGACTTTTCCTATAAATGGAACCATACAATATGTGGTCTTTTGCATCTGCTTTCTTCCACTGAGGATAATGTTTTCAAGGGTCACCACAGTGACAAGGGTCAGTACTTCGGTGGGTTTTTTTTTTTAATGCTGAATAAAATTCCATTGCATGGAAGTGCCACATTTAATTTATTTATCAGTTGATGGATACTTGTTTCCACTTTTTGACTGTTATGAATAATGCTACTATGAATGTTCATGTGTAAGTTTTTATATAAACATTTATATAAACAATTATTTTCAATTCTCTTGGATATATACCATATACTGGGTCATATGGTATCTCTGTTCAGAGCTAAGGAGCTGCCAAATGGTTTTCCAAAGCAGTTCCACCATTTTACGTTCCCAGCAGCAATGTATGAAGGTTCCAATTTCTCCACATCCTTACCAACTTCTATTACTGTCTTTTTTATTATTATAGAAAGACTAGGGAGCCCATATTTACTTTAAATTTGCTTACCAAAGCTTTATTTTATATAAACAGAGTACTGTGCACTCTGTTTCATCTTCATGACATTTATTCCTTCTATTCTTCAATAAATATTGAGCATCAACTAGTAACAGGTACAGAGGTAGGCACTGGGGATTCAGCCACAATCAAGAAAAAAATAGTCCATGCTATTGGTAGAGGGTATCATTGACATTGCATAACAGATATTTTATTACAATATTCGATATTTGCATGCTAGGAAAGAAAAGTACCTTGAGCTATGAGGAAATGGTATGCAAAGAACCTGAGGTGAGGCAATTGGAGTTAAAGCACTACAAACAATTACACAAATGCTTTTTCTCCCCAGCTCCAACCCCTCCTGACAGTACACAGCCCAAGGAGTCAGTGCCCTGGAATCTGCAGCTCACACCAGGGTGCAAGGGAGGAAGCAAGGGGGCCCCTGCAGAGGCCATCCTCAGCTAAGGAGGAGAGTCTAAACCTTGGCTTTCTCTGTCCTTCCTCCCCAACCATTCCACAATTCATTTCTCATAATTAATTTGACAAGTGAGAAAACTATTTTCAAAGTAAACAAAATAAATCAAAATGGTGCTAACTTCTCTCAGTAATGTCCTCCATCAATCACAGATGACTCAGGCTTTTTAAACAGAAAGACAGAACGAAATCTTTAAACTCAACAGCTCTCCCAACTCTGTAGTATTAAGGTGTTGGAATTGATTTGTCATTAAAGAGAAAGCTACAAGTACTTTATATGCCTAGAAGGAGGGAAAAAAAATCAATGTTAAACTGCATAATTGGGAGAAGGGTGAGACAGTAGAAGGGGGTAAATTCCTTATTGATTCAGGAAAAACAACAACAAAAATAAAAAAAAGAGTTGAACACTCATTTAATCCCTCCATGCTGCACAAGGCAAGGTGACAACACAGGAGAGGAATGCAAGTCTGCATGCCAGAAGTGTGAATTCATCAGTCACACACCCCGCCCCACTTCCTCCTCACACCCAAGGGGTGTGGAGGGAGCCTGTCTGCACCTGACTCTCACCAAGCGCAAAGGACGGGCTGGAGCTGCATTGTTTGCTGCAGAACCAAAACTCACCGAGGGGAAGTGGGAAAGGGACGATAGCAAGTTAGGTCCCCCGAGGAACAAAACAGAGCAGCTTGAACCTTCCAAGTCAGGAGTCAGGTGCTTGCCTCCACAATGAAGGATGAGCAGGAGTTGATGATCTGGGTAAAGAGTTTCAGGGAGGGGAATTTTAGGAATGGAAATGAATGAAGTCACAAAAGCAAACATGAAACATTCAGTGCCTAAGAAGCTGGAGCCCCAGGGAGTTCCAGCATTTGGTGGACTTGTCTTTTTCTGGCATCATTTTCTGCAGGATAACCTATGAGCTGATGAGACAAAGAGGATTCTGGAATTTGGGTGCTAGAAAGAATCTACAACCCCAAAGTCAGGGGACTGGTGGATGGCTTCAGAGGGCTGAGGCCTGAATACTTAGTCCAGTGATGGTATCTAAAAGTGATCCTGGTGAGCCAGACTGCAGAGGGCAGTTTCCCTTAACTGTCCCAGTGAAGCCCAAGGTGGGAGGCCTCTGCTGCTATCTTAAAACTCCTTCCCTGTAATTGCAGGGCTTTGCCTTTGTCCTTTCTCAACCAGAAACAAGGCAAGGCTGATCCTTTATGGCTGATTCAGCTTGGGGTTGGATTCTTTTGGCACCATCCTGCAGCCTCCTTGGTTCATCCCCACTTCCTGGTAGGCTACAAATGCAGGTAGCTGATTTTGCTTCCCTGGGGAGGAGGCCCTCAGTGCCATCCTGGCTCCTCCTGGTGCCTGAGGGCTGCTGGCTGTCACCTCCTGTTGCTATCTGTAACAGTTGGCTTCACATTTGCCTGTCTTCTGTGCCTTTCCCAATTTGTCATTATTATTTTAGTGATAATAGAGAGACCACTGGGAGAAGAGGCAGCAGGCAGCAGCTTTTACAGTTGATTAACTGCCTAAAGAACTAAAAGAGATGTGGGCTGGCTTGCCCTTTGCTCACCTGGAGCCTGTCACATGTCATCTTGCCTTTGGTTTCCTCTCTGCTTGGTGGTCACAACCCATCTTACTCGCAATGCAGATACTTGTTCTAATTAGGGAACCTGGCTTAACATTTCCCTTGGTGTAAACATTTTGAAAATAGATATTTGCAAGTGTGTAGTTTCTTGGGCTCATTTTGGCTTGCAGAGCATGTTAATACTTCTGATCTCTAAGTGGAGAAGCTTTTAAAAGCACCCTTGCCTAGAGTGAAGGCGAGTTGCAGGCAGAGACAGGGTGACACTCTGGCTGAGATGTGGCAAGGTTTTGGTAAGTGAAAGTTAACCTTTAGTTTGGTTATCTCGTAAGAAAGAAGATAGCATGCATTTAAATTTGCCTCCCAGAAAATTACTGCTCTGACTGATGGGATTTCTGTTCAGTGGCTCACATGGGCATAACTATGGGGTTTGCTCACAGTAGAAACAGGGGCCACCCCCTGCAGAATGTTTTCATCTTGCTCTATGAAGAAGCTGATATGCTGGGTGTTTCTTGATTTCCTACAAGGTGGGCTACTTGTATTCTCTACTGCAGTGTGAGGCTGAGTGTCCTGTGACAGAAATGGGGTACTCTGAAATCTAACCACTCTCCTTATGCATTACTTACTTTTTTGTAAAGTCTCTTCATTCATTCAAAATTGTCCTGTTCCCCTAGCACATCTGAATAATTGAAATTTGACTGTAATCGCCATAATTCACAATTTTACAGCAATTTTGAAAGACAATTCAGAATTGTGTGCTTATCACATGGAAAGGTCCAGATGACAAAGCCAAGAATGCAGTAAATTTTAATTATGGTATAGGACAGGCCTTGTCTGGGGAGGTTGAGGCATGGCCAGGCAGATTGCAATAGTTAATTTGGGCAAGGGGGACACCCGGGCATTTGTTTCACAACAAGAGGAATCAGAATGAGACCATTTAGAAGCATTAACATGCAGGCAGCACTGAGTAGAACTTTCTAACCAGCTTTTAATGTCCACAGATGAGAGGAAAGTCCTCATGGGCAAGAATGAAACTTCTGAAAGAATGGGAGATGAAAGAGAATTACAGAGAGGGCCCCCACATCCTGTGGGCAGGGAACTCTTGTTTTACACAGATACAGCTGTGCATAATGGCTCCATTTGTGGATGTAATGCCCAAAGCCATGTAACACTGCAGTTCTGTTGCCCACACTGGCAGAGTAAGAGGAGCATGACCTGAATCACAGGACTGGCCTGGGAGGTGTAGAAGCATCCAGAAAAATGAGCAAACAGCTGCAAAGAAGGATGGAAGGCACCTGGATATCAGGAAAGATACGCAACCCGGCTCCCCCAGGTCTGTGCTGGGAAGAAGGGCTGGGGTGGTTTTAGAGCCATGTGCAAGGAAGGAGTCAGACACAGATGGAGCCACATAAACTGGTCTGCTGAGTGCAGGGCCCAGGGCTGCAAGATGCCATGGCAGATGCAAAGACGCAAGCCTTGTGGGGGATCTGGGATGTTGATGCAGGTGCAGGGCAGTGTGTCAGGGATGCTGAGGGCCGAGGTGCACAAATAAATGGTGGAATGCCCATCTTTTAAAAGAAGGCTCTGGAGATAGAGTTGAAAAAACCATAGGCCTTGCTCTCAAGGAGCTCAGAGCCAGGGTAAGGGACACATGCAATATAAGATTGGAGCTTAAATAAAAATACATTTGCTGATAGTGATAGGCTTCATGGAAATATAAGATTTAACCCCCTGGGACAGAACCTAGACCCCATCTATATGTTCAGGGAAAGTGTGGGTGTCTGTCCTTCCTGGACTCCACAACACACCCATTTGGGTGACCTTATCATTCAGAGCTGAATCATAGTTACACTTGATTCCAGAGATGGAAGTTTAACTTATTGAAAATTTCCTTACTTTCAGGTTTTTCTTTTTTAAGGCTGAAGATTTCAAATCCTTTAGTTCATCTTCATAGGCATGGTCTAAGCTAATGATTCTAAACCTTTATATGTTAATGGGCCCTTTGAAGATATTACCTAATTCATGCAATTGTGTGTTTCTGTGACTGTTTGCAGGCAAAGCTGAGACTCTGATGAAGCTGTGGCATGAATGTGAATTGGGAGCAGACTCTCCATGGACCAGTGAGATGAGGCAGGGGGAGAGAGAAGTACATGGGAAATATGCAGGTAAATACTGAATTTTGTAAAGCTTATTTTTCTGTTTGGGAGTATAGCAGTGGTAGAAGAGGGAAAGCCTAATCTTGAAAAAAAACAATTTGTTTCTCCTTCCCCAGGCCAGGTCTCTGGGAGTGGTGGAAAGGAGAGTCACAGAGGAATGGTGGAGGGACCAGGATATCCTTCCTATGGGGGGAAGGAGAGGGCTGGAGGAGGAAACAGCCCCCACACCAAGGACAGGGGTGTGGAAGGGAGCAGGCCCAGAGGACCCCAAGGGCGCTCCTCCCCAACTCATAGCTCGAGGACAGTCCACTGTCTGATGGGTCAGGGGGCTCTGGATAAATGGACCGAGGGTGGGGCCTTGGACACCTTGGGTGGTGGGGTGGGGCCTTGAATAAGGGGAGCAGAACAGAATGGCTGCTTCTCCCAGGAGTCTTGCAGTGTGGGGAGTTCACAGTCACATTTGCCTGTACTCTGAGAGACTCCCTCTCCTTCCCAAGGACTTCACTGTGGTCCATGGACTCAAGTTAACCCCCAGGTAACCTCTGACCCTTGAATAAAGGGTGGGCCACCTGCTGGGTGCCCAGCAATCCAATTACCACCCACTTTGGAGTGGGGACTGCACTTAGGAGAGAGGGTTTCTCTGGGCAACTATTTTGTTGTCTTTTAAAAATTAACCTGAAAAAAAGTCATTCAAATATCATGTGATGTTTAAAAATTAAGAGAATACTGAAGGGAAAATGAAAATCTCTTGTATTCTCACTCCTCCAGGGATAATCATTCTGAACATTTTGATGTTTAACTGACTGGACTCATTTGTGTTTATAGGAACAGTTAAAAATCAATCACAGTGGGGCAGACTGGTTCCTGCTGTTCCCCCACTTTAGGTTTCTCATCAGTCATGCCACCTTCTTGTGGGATGGTGTGCAGGGCCCCAGCAGACATAATTAATTCCCTGTGATGGGCAGTTAGCACGTGGTTAGCCTTTCACTTTTACAAACAGTGCTACAGTGAACCTCACTGCAAGCTGAATTCCATTTCTAGGAATATATTTAAAGGAAATAATTAAGGAAAGATGCAAAGAAAAGGTATTTTTTTAAGGCTTTGGATACATATCACTAAATTACCTGACAACTTTTTAGCAAACTCCCACCCCCAGCAGATGTACATGAGTCAGAATATGACTGACGGTTTCAGAGACGTCTTTGGGGATTTTGTCTTCCAGGAAACTATTGCTCATATGGTTTTCAAGAGACGGCAGCTTTCCTCTCCTTTATCAGGCACGACAGAAAAAAAATGCAGCAATAGCAATAACAACAACTTGAAATCAGGTATTTAACCTAAATAGCTTCCCCTGTTGCCTACTGGGGATGAAGATCTGCTTTATCGGGTATTAAAATCTTTACTAGAGGTTTTACTTAGATTTTGGCAATGGTCTCAAGGGTTACATCTAGCTTTCCTGAGCTTGAAATTGTTATTTCCAGAGGGGGATGGGGTAGAGACTTTTGGACCAGGCAGGTGGGAGGAGCCTCTTCAGAGAGCTTTCTTTACCTGTACCCAAACTACATGAGTCACCTGCCCTTCCGCTCCAGTCACCCAGGTCACACTCTGTCTTCTTAGTGTGTCCCAGTCAGCAGAACTTCTGCTCTCATCCATTGAAAACATAAACTCAGATGAGACAGAAGTTCTAGTCCCAGCACCCAGAGCTTTACCTGATACAGAGTAATCAACCAATACATTGTTGAAAGGATGAATAAAACCCATTCCTTCAATTGTAGCTTTGTTCTTTGTTGACTTTCTGTGTCCTAAAGTGACATAGAGGTATAAAGTATGCTGAGGAATGCCAACAGAGATGGGTGGACTTGGCCTTTTCCAAAATGAAAAGCAATCTGGCATAGACATTTCTAAGGTTATGGATATTTTTCTTGCCTTCTTAAACATTTTATGTCTGGGCTCTGCCTTCTGGGTGCAGCTTTCTGAAGTTTTCTCTCTTCATCTTCGCTCAATCCCAGCATCTCAGAAAATCTGTGCAGGTAGGGCAGGAGGTGGGGAGGGGAGACATCAGAGTGTCTGGAGACACTCATCTCTGAGGTGGAGAGGCTCCTAGTGCTGCCTTTGCTACGAGGGTGTCCTCCAAGTGTAGACAACTGAGGGTTTTGTGTTGTGAGTAAGGGTGAAGGAGAGCCCTGGAAAACAGCCTGGCTGGCTTTCCCCTGGTGACACGGACACTCAGAGGAACCAGGGCAAGCCTGGAGAGCTCATGCTCCAAAGACGGAGGGCTCATTCCTTCATCTCAAGGGGTGGGATCAGATCACAAAACCAAAATGGAAGTGGAGATGGATGGAAGAGGTGGGAAGAGCTCAACATCATGACGGGTAATTACATATTGATCACATGGAGGAAAAGAGATTTTTAATAAGGAGAAATAATTACCCAGTGAGTCAAGTATCTGACTTTCCTGAACATTCAAGCTAACCTGAGACCAGAACAGGAAACAGCTGGCAAATGTTTTAATCAAGGGAAGGTAGTTGCTCTGTCCCCCAAAGAGGGAACTCTTTAAGCCCTGTTGCCTTGTTTATCAGCAGAAGTAAGAAACAATCTGGCCACCAGGATAGAGAGCAGCTTCAGAGAAACCCAGCAGTGCATGAAGATGCTGGTGCCCCTGGGAAGGGAGACAGAACCTGGGAATGTTTCATGACCAGATGTCATCTGAGACACAGGATGCTGTTATGATTAAAATGGCAGTGTCGAGGGTGGGTCAGGTGCTGCCACAAGAGGCAGGCACAGGCCCTTGTGGTGGAGGGCCAACGCCAGCAGAGCCCTCCATGTCCTGCGGACTTCGGATGCAGTCACAGCAAGATGGCCCAGCAGCTGTACCATAGAAGACTTGGTCACTGAGCTGCGAACCGTAACTTCCTTTCTTAGGCACACAGAAAATGAACACAACTGTTAAAGCAGTGGAAATTATCATAATTTTATTTCTCATTTGTCTTCTCTTTTTCCCTTCTGACATTGTAACAGACACAGCTGAATCAAGTTTCAGCAACAGAAGGCAGTGGAGATGGTGCTATGTGGTGTGGCCCAGAAGGGATTTCCTGCAGAATGTGCTAAGGCAGAGGCAGGCTAGTCTTTCCCTGGACCTGGAAACCAAAGCCTGCCCATTTCCTTCAGGATCTTCTGGCTCTGATTATCCCTCAAACCTTCCCTCCTTTCTAAAACCATTCACTTGTTTGTTCATTCATGTGTTTGTTCGTTCGTTCATTCACTTATTTATTCATTCTTGTGTATTTTACTGGTAGAGAATTTTCATCCATCCACTTCCATCTTTTCCTCTATCCCACAGGCATTGGAGGAAGGCTACTTCTGTGGGGGCTCTGTGCCCAGCATGGGAACCACCCCTTGAATAAAACATTACCCCCCCACCAAAAAAAAAAAAAAAAAAAAACATTACCCACTATTTTGAAATCATTTCTTCCCTCAAGGAGATCAGAATTATTTGGATGAGTAGATTAACATTTAAAACCTCTACCTTTCCCAGAAAGCTTATTAAAGATGTGATTACAGAAATAATCACAAAACTTTACTTATTTATTGAATAAGGTTCTTTCTCTTGGTCCTGAATGTGAGATTTGAATGCTACATGACTGAAGGTTTCTTTTTATTTTTTATTTTTTTATTTTTTTAAATTTTTTTTTTCAACATTTTTTATTTTTATTTATTTTTGGGACAGAGAGAGACAGAGCATGAATGGGGGAGGGGCAGAGAGAGAGGGAGACACAGAATCAGAAACAGGCTCCAGGCTCCGAGCCATCAGCCCAGAGCCTGACGCGGGGCTCGAACTCACGGACCACGAGATCGTGACCTGGCTGAAGTCGGACGCTTAACCGACTGCGCCACCCAGGCGCCCCGAAGGTTTCTTTTTAGAGTTTACTTGGTGCCCCGTGTTATAGTGCTCAGAAACAATTCTCAGTGTTTGTTACCTGGGGTCATTGCCAGTTATGGAACTGCACAGCCTTGTCTCCAGAAGTAAAATGGTCTGAAAATGACATTAGAATATCTGCAGAAAGCCTCTGGATGAGGGAAAAATCAATATGGCCCAATCCAGACCTGGCTCTGGCTCTTTTTGGGGTGGAGGCAGCATGGGGGGCCTCCACTGACTATACCCTTCTTGTCCAGAACCATCCAGTTATGACCCCTGTCAATCTCCACCTGCAAAATGAAGAGTTCTGACCTCATTCCTGGGCCCTTCCATGCTGACACACCATGATGACTAATGGCGCCCAGGAACCAGCCAATCACTGGGGACAATAGGAACTCCAGCTTTAAGAGTTGAAATAAAGAGTAATCCCACCCACTCAATTTGGGAAGTAAATAGACTTGAGCCCCTGAGGATCTTTGGAATGACTACAACACAAATCAGTTCAGGGACTTCCTGTGGAAGCTGATCCCTCTTTGCCATCTTGCTTTCCACTTTCTTCTGGAAGTCACACATACACACTGGGGTGGAGAGCCAAGGAGGCAGAGGGACTTGGTTATATTTGTCCGACAGCATTATGATATAAACACCCATCTCACCTGAGATACACTCATATTTTATATGAAAGAAAAGATCTTTCTGCTTATACAGTACAATTACACATAAATACTTCATGTCATCTGCTCTTGAAATTTTAGAAGCAGGACTTAATGCTGCTGGTTACTGTGGCAACAGGCAAAATTGGTGATTTTGAAAGTTAGGGTATTGTTTCATGCTAGGAAATTTCATTTCTGTGTATATGTGTGCATGTACATCTATGAAAGTGCTGTGTGTGTGTGTGTGTGGGTGGATGTGCGCGTGCACGGTTTTGCTGCATGGCAGAGATAGTTTTTTTTTTTTAATTAAAAAAAATCTGGCTCAAATGTGAATGTATTTTTTTTAATATGAAATTTATTGTCAAATTGTTTCCATACAACACCCAGTGCTCATCCCAACAGGTGCTCTCCTCAATACCCATCACCCACTTTCCCCTCCCTCCCATCCCCCATCAACTCACAGTTTATTCTCAGTTTTTAAGAGTCTCTTATGGTTTGCCTCCCTCTGTCTCTAACTTTTTCAGAGATAATTGATAGACCACACTGTCAGAAAAGTCAGGAGGTGAGACTGTCACTACTGTCCAGGTGAACACATTAGAAAAGTCACGCATAGCATGGATATTTTCTATTCCTTGTTACATCCTTTCTTGAGAAAGATTGAATTAAGCTTACAATGAACACATGACAGATTTTTTTTTGTTTGTTTTTTTTAATTTGGTAATGGAGACAAAGATGCTGGGATGAAAGACACCTACACTGGGCTCAGATAATTCTTTTCTTCCTTTTTGGTTCTATGGCTTCTCTGTGAACTCCACAGTCTTGGGCCTCCCATTTCTCTTTCCCTCACTGGTGCTGACACCCCCATGAGCCAGTTATTGGGACACTACTGTCTTTAGCTCATTTGACACTTCTCCCACTGCTTCTCACCTACAAACATCAGTTACTAGTTTGCATGTCCATGTTACAGACTTCCTTCCATCTTATTCCAGAAATGCCCATTTCTCTTTCTCTTCCCATTCTGTTTGCTATCATCATTCTCGATGTTTCCATCTTGTGCTCAGTCTCTGTCTCTCACACACATCTCAGTGTGGCTTGATTGTTTCTCACTACAGACAGATGTTTTCTATGTGGTGGAAAAGGTAGCCTCTGGCAGCTCCAAGTCAACATCTTTTCATCTCAGAAGTTTTCTTTTCTCCAGTACTTCTTCTCTTTGACTCTGTACCTAGGAAAGGACTCTGATTGGTCTAGGTTGAATTATCTCTCCACTTCTGGGTCAATCACTGCCCTGGGTAATGAGATGTTACGACTGGTTAGGCCTGGGTCACATACACAACTGCAGAAAGGGACTGGGGCTGCCCAGTCTGAAACAATAGCTGATGTGTTAATCACAACAGGTGATGTGTTGGAAAGGTGTTGTGTCCCTGGTGCTGTGGGACCTTTCCTCCTGTCTGTAGTTCCATGGGGGAGGATATTTGGTTGGTTTCAGGAGACTAGCAGGGGAGTAAGGTGTTCTCTGAGTCTCCTTGTTAACTCAGGGCTGAGATTTCTTAGGGTTGAAGGTCAGTTTAGGTTCTAGGTAGAGATGGCTGACAGAACATATACATCCATTGGCATGCTAGTCAAGTTTTGAGAGTAAACAAAAAGCAAGAGTTAAAAAAAGATATAAGTTTAGAAAAACAAAGTAAAAGGGAAATGAAACAAAAATATACACATTTTGAAAAGCACGGAGACAAGTGGTAACTGATTTGGGTTTCCTGACTGCTGGCTTAAGCAGTCTCTGGTCAGAAGCAGCCTGAATTACACTGAAGATCCAGGAAAAAGCTCAGAAATTGTCACTTTCAGGTATCTCTGGAGGTGGAGGTAAAGACAATGCTTGAAAAAGCAGAAAATCTATTTTAGAAGCAGTTAGAATGGGAAATCCTCTTCCATTCCATGGTGTTGGTGATTGGTCTTCCCACACGGGTGGGAAGGAGAAGATTTTTTTTTTCTCAGAGAAGATAAAACAGATGGTCTCTGGCCTGAGATGGGGAAGATACCATGCACTATAGACACAGGTGTGCTGTAGTAAAAACGGTATCATTTTGAATATTTCTATAATAGCTTCTTCTCCCACTCAGCTTCCAGGTTGCTGACTGCCAGGCCTGTAATGCTATGGGCAGGAGTTTAAAGGAAACTTCTTTAGGGTCTCTTTTTTGTCACTTCTTCAGAGATACTGACATTGGAAGTTCTTTAGTGGACTGACTGCTTGGTTGTCCTACAGTTGGTAAGTCTTACCATGTGATTGAGCTTCCAATCAGCATGCTAGTGCCTTGACCTTAAATAGACCTGACAGGTAGGGATCAGAAGATATCTCAGGAAAGCCTCTAATAGGAAGCAAACAGCATTGTTTTCACTACATTGGAAAGAAAATAAATGATGCCGAGAGCTAAAAGCACACGTATGGCTCCTTCTTGATATTTCAGAGATATCTAGGTAATATCAAATAGATCAGTAGAAACAGTTGAGAGTGGTTGCTTCTGGGAGTTGGGGATATTTGGGTTAGAGAGGCATAAGGCTGTTATTTTTTAGTAAATCTTGTAAAGTTCCTGAGTCTTAAACTGTGAGCATGTATAACTTTTTGATCAAAGCCAGTTTGGAGATAATGCCTGGTTCCCTCTGTAGTTGCTGGCCTGATGGTCAGTTCACACTGCTTCCCCTGTGAGCCAGCAGGTAATATGTGTGAAGCTGCTCATTGGAAGTAACTGCTGCTGACAGACACCCCTTGTCTTCTTGCCTGCTTCATCTCGTCTCTAAAGCCAGTTGCTTCCTTGTGAATTAATCATGGTTTCTCTTGTCTCATTTTGGTATTGAACATGGTTTTGAACATTTCCCTGAGTTGGAGCTGCATGGCTCTTGACAGGATCTATTAGGAATGCTAATGGAGTATGGGAAAGGAGGGCCACGAAGTCTGCACAGGGGAGCAGGGAGGTAGGAGGACTTGGCTCCTGGCTAGACATTTTGGGTTGTGTCTGGGTGTCCAGTAATCTGGTCTCAAGGCCACCCAAGTGGAGGTGTGGTGCTCCTTGTCCTGACCAGCTTGACACCCTCTTGAAACTTTTTGGTGCCTGTGACTGGGAGGGAGTTTGACTCACCCATGAGTCTGAAGCTCTTGGGTGGACTTTTGGGATTTAGGCTTTAGTTGCTGTGCCATTAGGAGTGGGGATGCCTTACAGACACCACTCTCCCTCAAGGCCTGATCCCAATACTATCTCTACCAGGAATGCACTGGCCCCCCTGCTCTGGTGAGAAGCGATCCATCCTTCCTTCTTTGTGCTCCTACATCTTTATATCTTGGCCTTTTTGAGTATGTGTCCTTTTCAAACTTATATGGTCTTTGGGAGTCCCTACTATACCCTTTAAACCACCCCAATCTCAGTGACTTGAAACAACAACCATGACTCTTGCTTGAGCCTAGGGGTCAACTGGGCAGTTCTGCAGATCAGGGGTAAGCTTAGCAAATCTCCCCTGGGCTTGCTCAGGTTCTGTGGTCAGTTGGGGGTCATCTGGAGACTGAGTGGCTTCACTCACATGTCCAAAAGTTGTCTAGCTTCAGCTGGAGTGACTGGGGTAGCTGTGCCACATGGTCCCTCATCCTCTAGCAGACTAGCTTGGGTTTGTTCACATGGCAGCATCAAGGTCCAAGACACAGGAAACTCACACTGTCTCTTAAGGCCTAGGCTCAAAACTGACACATCATGTCTGCCACATTCTGTTGTCCTATGGCAGTTGCCAGTCAGCCCAGCTTTAAGAGGTGGGGAAATAGAATGTCTTTTGACGGAAGTGGCTGTTAAATGGCATTGCAAAGGCATGGGGGCAGGGAGTGGTGAAGAACTGTGGCCATTTTTGCAATCTACCACAGGGTATGGAAAATGAATAATGGTTTTGAATACTTATAACAGTGCCTGACATATGTCCTTTATATGAATTAACTTCATTGTGCCTCAGTTTCCTCATCTTTAAAATAGGGATAATAACAGTACTTATTTTGTAGCATTGCTGTGGGGATTACATGAGTTAAGAAACATGCCTAGGGTCATGTGCCTGGAAAGTGGTGGAGGCTCTGGGACTTGATAGAGGACAGTAATTCTCCAATTCTTTTCTGTCTCCCACATGGAAGGGTCTGGCACAGAGGAGGCCCTTCTAAAATATGTAGCTAATTGAATGAATATATGCAGAAGTGCCACAGCTAAAAGGAGTACCTGAGAATTTGCAGAATGTCTTCCCATTCCACATTTTTTTAATTTAATTAACAACAACAACAAATAATTTATCACTGATAGGGACAAATGGCAGAGACAAATGGTCTCAGAGAAGCAGAGAGGAGGGGGGCACTTCCTCACTTGAGGAGGAAGAGATGGGGCCTTCCCACCCCATTTCAGCTCAATGTTTTGTTCACTTTGATGAATGTGCCAACCTCCCCATAAACCCTTCATGTGTGACTGCAGTCCAAACTGATGTCACCTTTCAAGGTTTCACACAGTTTGTTACCTCAGATGCCTTCTGACACTAACATCCCCAGTTAGAAGCAATATCAGGCTAGCCTGTAACATGACACTCTGTGTGCCACATTCTATTGTATTAAGTTACATACAATGTCTTTTAGTATATGCTTATTCTCTCTTACCACTTGTAACTTGAATTTTAATTTATCAATTCATCATCCATTGATCCAGATATTCATGCAATCCACTCATTAATTGATACACTCACAAATCTATCATTCCCTCCATCAAATGAAGCTCCGTACACCCCTGCCTCTACTACTTTAGCCATGCCTTGATTTGTCTACTCATCTGTGTTCCTGGTCATCAGTGTATCCACTTTGCATTCACCCACCTATTCATCTAGCTATGTTTCTTTCCAAACATCTGTTCAAACTTTCCTACTTCAATCTTTTTCTTCCTCAATTATTCTATCTATCCCTCAATCTCATTTATTTATTTGCATATCACTAATCACTATATCCACTCATCCATACATTCATTTATCCTTATACCACCCACCCATTCAACCCTCTGCATCCATTTTTCCTGTATTTCTATATAATTTTTTAGTAACACATCTGTCCATTTATCCCTCCATTCCTCTTTTCCTTAATTTAATCCTTCCTTCCTCTCTCCATCCACTTATTCATCCCTGAAGTCAAACTTCCATACATTTATCAATCCATCTGTCCTTCCATTGATCATCTGTTCTTGTTGCCTTTCATTTTTTATCCTCCCTTCTTTCACCTATTCATCCAAACATCCATCCATCCATCCATCCATCCTTTCCTCTATACTTATGATGTCTTAATGAGAAAGACTGTATTCTAGACCTGTTGGAATGAAGATTCTTATAAAAGGAATTAATGGGGGCATTAAGGTGAGGATTTGGGAACTGTGAAGTTCGGGGGTAGGTTATGTGTGCTATGATGAGCATCACAAAAAAATCTTAGATATAGCGGGGTGCCTGACTGGCTCAGTTGGTAGAACATATGACTCTTGATCTCAGGATTGTAAATTCAAGCCCCACATTGGGTGTAGAGATTACCTAAAAATAAAATTAAAAAACCCTTAGATATGGATATATATACCCCTAGTAACCAGGTAATTATAGCCAGGTAAGATGAGCACTTTGGTTACATATTTCTCCAATTAGACTTTAATCCCCATGAACACAAAGAATACGTCTACCTTGCCACAACTGTGTTCCAGTAGTTTTCAGAGTATCTGGCCTGTACTAGATAGTTAATGAATCTGTTTATTAAATAAAGAATATGAGATCTATGAACATTTTCAGCCCCATACTCAGTAAAGTATTAAGAATGATTTAGAAAGATCTAGTGTGGGATGGAGGAAGATTCTTGGTCATGAATGGAAAGAAAGTGGCCTTAGATTTCCTCCACAAAGCATACAAATTTTGATGTGGTGGGGGGTGACTCAGAGCTGCTCTATGACTTTCATTATTATATTTAACAACTATGTTGGTACAAAGACAAATATATATGTTTACTAACTAGAATTTAAATAAAAACTTGAGATAAAAAGACAATATTATGTATTATACATATACATAATATTATACATTTTCTTAAACTTAAAAGTTCATGTTTTTTTCTTCTGACTTAAAAACATTTTGTGTGCCTATTAACAGTCTTGTGGACCCTGGACAGTGTGCCCACTGTGCTTAATGGAAACATGGACCTGGAGTAGCATGGACAATGAATTTTGGGCTGTAGCAGGAGGCCAGGACTCTTCAGAAGCATTTGCCAGTGATAACCCACCTCTTTATTTCTTCCACTGAAAAAAAAAAAAAAACAAGCCATTTCAGATGCCCTCCCTGGTCCACCAGAAAATCTCACTTTTATGAAGTCTTGGCCAGATAGCTCAAATAAATATTCGTTGTTGTTTATGATGATGATGATGATGAAAGTAATGATAATGATTTGTTTATTATGTATCAGGAACTGTGTGAAGTGCATTTTTCTTTTTTCTTTTTTTTTTTTTTTTAATTTTTTAATTTTTTTTTTATTTTTGGGACAGAGAGAGACAGAGCATGAACGGGGGAGGGGCAGAGAGAGAGGGAGACACAGAATCGGAAACAGGCTCCAGGCTCCGAGCCATCAGCCCAGAGCCTGACGCGGGGCTCGAACTCACGGACCGCGAGATCGTGACCTGGCTGAAGTCGGACGCTTAACCGACTGCGCCACCCAGGCGCCCCGAAGTGCATTTTTCAAACCTTTCATATATTGTTAGAAAGTGCTAGGGAAACACTGGAACTTCAATGTGTTTAACAGTGTGCCTTTGATTTCTGAGAAGACTTTGCTCCTCTATGGTTGCTCACCAAGCACCCACTCCCCCTTCTTTCAGTCACAGCACCTTCATATCTCTACTGGGAAATTTTCCTCACTCACTGAGTGCAGTCTTGGGATTGTCAAATATTGTGGACACATGACCCAAACATGGACAATTAGATTAGTTTTTTGGAGACTTTGAATCCTGAGTGAAGTAATCAGTTGGGGTCTCTTGTTGGAATGAATGAACTCTGACAAACCTGTCAACTATTCCATACCACCTACCCCAGCCCTTTCCTATCTATGCAACACACTGCATGGTTCCTGTTCCAATTAAACCTGGTTCTCTAGCTCAGCTGATTCTTTCTTTAATTCAAATAGAGAAAGAACTTATAAGAAGGATGTTGGGTTGCTCAGAGTCAGTTTTCTTTGTTTGCCATCAAAGAACCTTAATAGATACAGCCTCTAAAAGAGACATAGTTGCAGTGGTTGGAATTGTTGAAAAGAAAACCCTGTGCCCAAAATGGGGTCACTTAGGCCAAGTCACCAAACTGGGGCTTAATACCTAACTTAACTGCAGTTTCAACCTCCCCCAGAAATGCAGACTTAACTAGCCAGTTATGAATTTTCTGGTCAGCACCAGTAAGGTAATCTTTCACATGGCTTCTCCATCCCCCAAAGGAAGATGGGGCAATCCACCTAGTAAGACTCTTTTGTTCCCAACATAAATAAGTGACCACACCTGAAATAATCATTTTTCTGTGTATGACTTACTTTCCTGCCTTTAAAAACCTTTCTCTTTCTGTAGCCCTTTGGAGCTCCCCTCATGGGATGTTGCCTAATTCGTGAATTTCTTAATAAAGTCAGCCGGATCTTTAAAATTTACTTGATTGAGGGGCGCCTGGGTGGCGCAGTCGGTTGGGCGTCCGACTTCAGCCAGGTCACGATCTCGCGGTCCGTGAGTTCGAGCCCCGCGTCAGGCTCTGGGCTGATGGCTCAGAGCCTGGAGCCTGTTTCCGATTCTGTGTCTCCCTCTCTCTCTGCCCCTCCCCCATTCATGCTATGTCTCTCTCTGTCCCAAAAATAAATTAAAAACGTTGAAAAAAAAAAAATTTAAAATTTACTTGATTGAATTTTTGTTATTTAACAGAACAAGGGTGCATTTTTTCTTTAACAACAAAAGCTGAAATTCTGCAGGGTCGAAGCCTAAGATCCTATTTAGCTAGAGAAGAGTTCATGGAAAACCTCCTGAGCTAATGCCCCAGAACAGGAAGATAACTTTGGAGCTTAGTTTATTTCCATACAAATGGGATTTTAAGTCCTTATCACGGTAACAGAAACAAACAAAAAAATGTCATACAAACACATTTAGGGTAGCCTGGTTAATTCCTTCTTCTTTTGGAACAACTATATTATCAAGATTATGCTTCACTGCCTGTTAGACTTGCTTCTGCTGGGAAGCAGATGAATTGATTTTGAACTTCTTCTGTGATACGCTTAGTGCTTTGTCAGTAAAATTACTGTAATATCTTATGCCATCTGTCATATTCCCTTCTTGCAGCAGGAGCCCTCTCCAACCACAAAGTTCTCAAGCTGAATTTCAATCTTCAGAGTGGTTAGTATTCCCGCCCACGTTCTGTGGTGCTCTGCTGGCCGGCTGGGGATGGGGCTACCAAGTGAGTGGTGGCCTGGTTTTTGATTTTCATGCGGGAAGAAACACCCTTACCTTGGATGGTTGGGTCTGGAGGCACTGATGAGCTGAGGCAGTTTTGCAGATATCCCATTCCCAGAGACCTGGAGGCTTTGAGACAGCTGGATAGTAGTAGGAGTAGGTTAGTAGCAGACTAGGGTGAGTTGGGTGGAGTGAGGCACTCACCTGGGGTTGCAAAATGTAAAGGGGTTTCAAAAAACTCAGCAAGGACAGATAATATTTTAATATGATATTTAAAGCATTAAAATTAATGAAAAAAATTCATGATGAACAAAATATCAAACACTTCCACAAAGTCAGGATCAGTGATAGCACTGTGCTGTCAGCCTGGGGTCTGAGGCAACAAGGAAAATCAGTAGGGCTTCTCCTCCATTCCCTACTACCACCCCTCCACCTTTCCAGGGTATTTCTGTACATGGCCTGTGCATCCAGCTCTGCTTTGTGTGTTTCAGCCATGAACCTGAACTGACACAGCATTTCAAAGTTGGTCTGCAGCTTGTATGGCTGTGGGTATCTTACTTTGTTATCATGTGTAAGTGCTGGTTGAACTAGATATAAAATTCTGAGTTCAAAATTTTTTTCTTTCATCACTTTGGGTGGATGAAAACACTGGAATTACATTTGAGTGTTACTGTCTTATTATTGTTCATATTTGAATGATCTACTTTTCACGCTACATCTTTTAAAGGCTGCTCTTTATCCCTAATGTTCCCAAATATCAATATATTTTTGTATGTGAATCTTTTTTTTAAAAAATCTATCCCTTTTGCACTCTTTCAATATATCAACCTGAGGTCCTGAATATTTCTTTTAATTTTGGAATTTCTCATTCATTATTTTCAAAAACCATTTCTTCCTTTCTCTTGTGTCTTTCCATGTAGGACTTCAATTATATGGATGTTGATCTTTCCGGTTCTGTGTACCATATCTCTCACATTTTACATTGTTTTAATACTATCTTTTTCCTGAGAGGGCTTCTCTAAGTCAAATTTGGCTACACATTAGAATCTTCTGTGAGCTTTCACAAATGCATGTCTCAAACTAATCAAATGAAGCTCTCTGGTGGGTACTTTTTTTGTTGTTATTGCTTATTTATTTTAGAGAGAGAGAGAGTGCAAGAAAGGGAGGGCAGAAAGAGAGAGAGAGAGAGAGAGAGAGACAAAGAGAGAGAGGTAGAATCCTAGGTGGGTTCCATGTGCAGCACTGAGCCCAATGTGGGAATTGATCTTACAACTGTGAGATTGTAATCTGAACCAAAATCAAGAGACAGATGCTTAACCAGCTGAGCTACACAGGTGCCCCTGGTGGTGGGTACTTTTAAATCTCTTAGAGAACTCCAGTGTGCAGCCGGTGTTGAGAACCATATCAGCACTTCTCAGACTTTGGCGAACATACAGATCACCCAGGAATCTTGTTAACATGTGAGTTCAGATTTGGATAGATCTGGGAAAGGTCTGAGAATTTGCATTTCTAACAAGTTCCTAGATGATGTTGCTGCTGCTAGTCAATGGATCATATTTTTTGAGTAGAAAAATTCTATATGACCTACCAATTCACTAATTTATTTTTTAGCTATATCCATTCTGCTATAACTCATCTATGGAACTCTATATTTCTATTATTACAATTTTCATTTTCAGTATTTCTAATTAGGTATTACTTATAATTGCTTTGTCAACTGCCTCTCATATATCTTTGACTTTATTATGCTTATAAATTTTTGTTCTGTAGAGTAAAGGTTGTTGGGTGTGATGTTCTTTCACAGAATGAGACTCCTCAAATGTCTCATTATTTTTCCACTCAGAGTTCACATTCTCCTGGGGTAATTAGCTACTTTGGATGCTAAATGTATACCGAGGAGTATACACTGGGCTAAATCCCAAGCCCTAGTTCATGTCCCTTCTGGTGAATTTAGGAAGGAGAGTAGTGAGAGAAGAAAAGGACCAGAAGAAGGGGATTGATGGGGGAGGGGCAGTGCTGTGGGAAAAAGATTCAGGTGTTAGTGTCCAGGCTCAGCAGCTCCATTCTTTCTCTGACCCCCATCTTATTCCATTCCCTAGATAACAGTCTTAGTACTTTTGCTGTGGGCCCTGTTCTGTTCCTAGAGCTGTCTTCCTTGCTCTAATCACCTAAACCTGAGGAGTAGGAAGAGGTGGGGAACACACAAGCCTGTTGGTCTACCTACATCTGGTTTTATCTCCTACTACCCAGCCAGGCTCCAATGATGTCATTGTCTTGTCATACAACTGCAAGACAAAAATCATCCTAGCCAGATCAAAGGGATAGGCATTGACAGTCCAGTGAAATGCTGGGGTGAAAAAAGAGCTTTCTTCCAACTGTCCCCTGAAAGTGATTCTTGGACATTTGGGCAGCTGTTTCCCCTGAAAATCAAGACCCCGACCCTTCCTGATTTTCCTGGGTGTTTCTTGCAGTTTTTCTTTTAGTGTTTAAGATCCGTTGACCTCCACCTCATGGCATCCCTGGAAGAGATGTGGTTTCAGGTGAGGGAACCAGCAGCCAGTGTGTTTCCCACCTCAGCAGGACACATGTTTGCATGTGGACACATGTTTGCATGTTGACTCAGCTTGGCTTGGTGCCTATCTCCAGGCAGCCTGGAAAGGAGAAACCACCACAGCCATAGTCCCAACCACAACCCCAGTCATGGGAAGAGTGGTGACCATGAGCCAGCCTCCACCTTCATGGAGCTTATAAGCTGGACAGGGAGACAGTCCGGCAATAATAGTGGAGTGTGATAAATACTACGGAAGTTGTTCATGAGGCACATTGTGGGGGTATCAGTCCCAGGCTTGTGTGTATGACTGGATGGTACAATCATTATGAACATCACAGAAAACTTGCCTGGAAAAGCTGATACCAAAGCTGATATCTGAAAGATTATTTACAGGGAAGAGTCTTCTTGGTATAGAAAATGGCACAGGCAAAGTCCAGAAAGTCAGAAAGTGCACAGTGTGTTTGGAAAACTAGAAGGAGAAGATGGGTCTGGAATTAGGAGGGGGTGAGTAAGGCAAGGTTATGCAAATACAGGGAAGATTTTGTCTTCATTTGAACTTTTGATATTTTGTTCAATATGAATTTCTTGCATTAATTTTGATTTTTAAACATATTGCATTAAAATATTATTTTTCTTATTTACTGAGATTTTTGCTGTTCCTTTCAATTTTGCCCCTGAGCCTAGTGCCTCACTTGCTTTACCTTAGTCCTAGTAGTTGGGCATAGCTGCAATATAGATTTCTGAGAGGCACAAGGTGAAAGATGAAACTGGCATAGCGCAGAGGCCAGATCAGGAGGAACTGTATGCCTCACTAAAGAATTGGACTTTACATCTCAATTCTGCTTAAAGCTGTCCAGTGGTGCATGGTTGCTCTTGAAGTGTCCAATTTGGCTTTGCAAGGATCACATTGGTAACAAGGGATTGAAGGGAGCAGGCTGGAGAAAAAATTTTTCCTTGTTCCACTGACTCCAAAGGGACCCTTGCTTCATGCTCTGGCAGCAGGCTGTCTGGGCTTGGATGTTACCACCCCCAATGGGACCTTTGTGTAGCCCTTATTTCTCATTACCCATTTTCCTGCAATGTGCATAAGGTGGATGCAAGATTAGCTCATTGATTAACGGATCGTTGGGAGCCCCATCTTTCTCACACTGCCTCTCACATTGCAGAGGGTCTGTTAAAAGAATATCAATGAGGTTGTTAATGTAGCAATCAGGATTTTCTGGTGGAGCCAAAGCTTTGAGAATCAATAAAACATTAAAAAAGGTTAAACACTTTATTGGATAAGTCAGAACATATTCTTTAGTTAATGATACAACTTTCGGGGAAAATGGAATATGAAAAGGCAAGGTAATATCACTCTGTAATGGGAAAACACTACATAAAAGGATTATATTATCAGTCTGACAATTGAATTCAGTGTGTACACTCATTATGACTAAAGTTGGAATAGCAGGATGAAGTCTCCACAGGGAAAATAGCAAGATGGTTGGGAGATAAGAATGCCAGGGGGCTCTGGTGCTTTCACTGGTTGTGTGACATCAGGCAAATCATTTAATTTAACTTTTCTAAGCCTCAGTTTCCTCACTTAGAGATGGGGGCTAATGTACCTACCATGTTCTGCTTCTTCATAGGGATATTATGAAGATCTGATGAAATGAAAGTTACCAAGTATCGTATGCATATTAAAGTTTTTGTCTATAGTCATACTGAGTAATAATCTCAGGGAAGAATCTCTGAGAATGCAGAGGAAGCAGAGAAAGAAGCTGCGGAACAATGCAGCTGCACTGGTAAGGGTCCCTTGTCTGGCACTTCTGATTTGTTCCTTAATGGATAAGAATTGCTGCCTCCATTTATTTTCTCTAGGATTCTCACAGATTTCTTATGCATTTCCATCTACAGAATTTCACTTACTCCCTTTCCCTGGAAAGCACTCCTCTCTCCTCCTTTTTATACAAACCCCACCCATCCTCAGGGGTCAGTTAAACCATAAGAGTGGGGGTATGTTCCTGCCCATCTCCCCCAACTCCTCAAAGCTGGGAAGGGTTTATGGAAGCATGACAGTCCTTTCAAGAGTAGTTGATTCTAGTGACATTAATTGAAAATGTAAGCTCTTACTTAAGACATTGTTCAAGTGTAGAAGTTGCAAGATTTCTTAGATAATAAAACAAAAAAATCCCACAGGCAAGTTGGAAAAAACTCAACATCAGTAAGACTTAAGCTATGCTCTGCCCCTCCTAATATTGCTATCCCTCTGTGTCTATGAAGGGTGAGGCTCAGTGTTCCCCTGCCTCTTCCAGGAAGCCTTCCTTGACCATTCCAGTCCACAATGACTTCTGTACTCTTTAGGCACTTACTGTTTGAATTACACAATTTAGCCCTGACAATGACATGATTCTGAATGAATCCCTGTGGTTGTGCAAGCACAAGTCTTGGTTTTCTAAAGGAGACTGGGAGTTCTCTGAGACAGGACTGAATCTTCTCTTCTACGCAGTGAGGCAGGGCCAGGCCTCTCTAAGCACATATTAACCAATGGTCTAAATGGACACTAGTCCTCCCAATGACTTTCTACTGAAAAAGGTACTGGAAGTATTGCTGCTAGAAATAATGGCAGAAAGGTGGAGCTACCTTGTGATGCCAAAGCATGTCAATAATCTGACTTCAGGCTGGGAAAACAAACAGGGACATGGAGAGGCACTTGAGCTTCACCCTTATTAAGACAAGGATGAGATAAGCATTAGGTGCAGTAAAGTCTGAAGTTGCAGAACAGAACAGCTGCAGAAGAAGCTCCAGGATAATGTGAGAAAGCCCTGGGATAATGCAGCTGAGCATGGGAAGAAGCATGAGGGGAAGTGGCTTGTTTCTGGATGGAAGAGGAGCTTAGAGGTGGGCAACCTGCCCAGGCTGGAAAGAGTCTTGAGACACCACTCAGCCTTATGTTCTTCTGCTTTAGTTCCCAACGGACACCCAGGTTTGGTCATCTTGTTTAAAGGCAGGGCACATCAGCAAATATCTTTTCCCATTCCGTTGGTTGCCTTTTAGTTTTGTTGGTTGTTTCCTTTGCTGTGCAGAAGCTTTTTATCTTCATAAGGTCCCAGTAGTTCATTTTTGCCTTTAATTCCCTTGCCTTTGGGGATGTGTCAAGTAAGAAATTGCTATGGCTGAGGTCAGAGAGGTCTTTTCCTGCTTTCTCCTCTAGGGTTTTGATGGTTTCCAGTCTCACATTCAGGTCCTTTATCCATTTTGAGTTTATTTTTGTGAATGGTGTGAGAAAGTGGTCTAGTTTCAATCTTCTGCATGTTGGTGTCCAGTTCTCCCAGCACCATTTGTTAAAGAGACTGTCTTTTTCCATTGGATATTCTTTCCTGTCTTTGTCAAAGATTAGTTGGCCATACGTTTGTGCAACATGGATGGAAATGGAGAGTGTTATGCTAAGTGAAATAAGCCATACAGAGAAAGACAGATACCATATGGTTTCACTCTTATGTGGATCCTGAGAAACTTAACAGAAACCCATGGGGGAGGGGAAGGAAAAAAAAGAGGTTAGAATGGAATAAAGCCAAAGCATAAGAGACTCTTAAAAGCTGAGAACAAACTGAGGGTTGATGGAGGGTGGGAGGGAGGAGAGGGTGGGTGATGGGTATTGAGGAGGGCACCTTTTGGGATGAGCACTGGGTGTTGTATGGAAACCAATTTGACAATAAACTTCATATATTGAAAAAAAATAAAGGGAAGGCACATCATCCCTATGGGTGGGGTGCATTCATTCATTCAGAAACACAAATGATATACCAGTGATCAAAACAGACACAAGTCCTGCTGTCAGAGAGCTCACATTCTAATGGGGAGACAAGAAACAAATAAACAAAAATAAAGTGAAAAAATCTCAGAGTGTTATAAAGGAAATAAACCAGACTGGTGTTACTGTGATTGGAAGGTGAGAGGCCTTTCTGAGGCCAGTGTTGAGTGATGAGAGGAGCTAAGACTGTGGCTATCTGGGAGAGAAGTGCCTTTTCAGGTGGAGAAGAGCAGGGGATGAGGCCTGGGGCAAGAAGGAACTAGGTGCTTTCTGGTGTTCCAAGGAACAAGAATGAGGTCAGTGTAGCTGGAAGAGAGAGAGACAGAGAGAGAAACAGAGATGGAGAGACAGAGAGAGAGAGAGAAAGAGAAAGAGAGGAGGGGTGGCCCAGACACCCATTCCAGGGCAAAGGGAAGGCAGATTACTCTGCTGAATGGAGGATGGTAAAACAGGCAAGCAATGATGGGGGCCTAGGCCATGGTGACTCCCCTCCTTCACCCACCTGGACCTGCCCCATTTGCAGCACCTCACCTATAAGCTGTGCCAGGCATTGCAGCAGTAAGGCCTATGGTAGAACTTGGCCAAATCCCTGAGGCTCTGATCTCCAGCCTGCTCATCTGGAAAACAGAATTGGCAACAGCACCTTCTTCATAGGATGCTGGTGAAGGACATTAGAACACATCTGCACCAATCATGGGAACAAGAAGCTGATGCAAGGTGGCAGCTCGTAATTCTATGCCCCACATTTCCCCCACATCATGGTGTTGCGGAGATCAGGATGTGTCATATAGTTATGTTCATTTAATATACATTCGGGAAGCTCATCCAAAAATT
The DNA here is from genome assembly GCF_028018385.1 of Neofelis nebulosa. Taxonomy (NCBI): domain Eukaryota; kingdom Metazoa; phylum Chordata; class Mammalia; order Carnivora; family Felidae; genus Neofelis; species Neofelis nebulosa. The sequence goes on along the minus strand of NC_080798.1, from coordinate 25,062,037 downwards.
AATGTCATCCTAGAATTGAGGAAACACAGTGTTATGAGCCCACTCTGCTCATGTTAACCTCTGTATTTTTGCCCCTCCCCCCACCTTTTGAATGCTTGACTTTCTGCCAAGGCCCTCCTTTTCCTAGCAGCCCTCACTAACTCCCAGTCCATGGAGGCCACCCTGGGCCCTGCCAACTCTAAAACTGCTTACCTTCTCTCACACTGGAGAGGCAACCAGCCTTCCAGGGTCAGCCTCAAACTTCTTCACTGTCTTCCACCAATACTGAGCCCCCAGTGAGTGATCAAGAAGCCTCTGATGAAGAATCCTCACCGCAGTATATATCACCGGAGCCTTTTCTGTCAGGAGCTGTGCTGTAGTCTACAGCTTTCCTGATGCTTTGCCAGGCTTTCTAGCTGCCAACATCAACCCTGCCTCTAACATCAGGGGAAAAGTAGGGCCTTCTTCCTTCCTCGATGAAAAGAGAGTCATGAAAAGGCACTTCTCCTTGACGGCCACCTCCATGGGCTTGCTTTCATGCTGTTCCCCTAGTGTCTTTTCATGACAGTCTAATACACATCATATGAACACATTTCCTTTAAAAGCCCTAGGGAAAAAGGTTATGTGCTGCTGGCTACCTCCAGCCTCTCTCTTTCTACAGAGATGATAATTTGAAGATGCTCTCCATTGGTTCCCACTGAAGCTGATGTGGTACTGAGTTCTCAATGATCAGGAAATGCTTCCTGCAAAAGGGAGTAGTTTGAGGAATAAGATCCTCAAAGTGGGTGATTCAGAAGAAATGATGTAGAAGATGATGTAGATGATGACATCTGTGTGTCATCCCTGACACTATATTCCCATATAGAAAAGCTAGTCACAGTTTCTGCTGCTAATGGGGGGAGGTTTCAATCAGATAGATGAGGTTGATGTCACCTCTGCTCTCCTTTCCTGCCACGAATGTAGATGTGATGTTTGAATGGTGGCAGCCATCTTGTGACCATGAGCAATTACTATATGCCAGAAATTGTGTCCAGAGTTATACCAAATCCTCATTGCAACCCTATGAGGCAGGAGTCATTATCCACCTCATTTTACAAGTAAGGAGCCCAGGCCTCAGAGAGTGGAAAGCACACAGGTTTAGCTAGTAGAGATGGTATTTGAACCCAGGTCTAGACCCCAGGGTCAGCACTATTAACTATGAACTCTACACTTTTCATAAAAGCTGGGGACAATGGAAGGCAGAGAGGGATCAGCTTCATGGAAGCCACTCCCTGTGTGTGCTGTGGTGCTGCTCAATTTCTCTCTTTCTTTCTCTGAGAACAGGTGGGATCAAAGCAGAAAACTGAAGCAGAGCATGTTGGGAGACTCCCTGTGAGGTTGATATTTAATCATTTGTCTGTTTAACTCCAATGAGTGAGGGTGTAAATGCAGCCCAAGGTGTGTTGTTTTAATAATAAATCAGAGGTGAGTGCTCACGATTCCTTAATTATGTATATTTTTCTCAGGAAAAGTTTAAGGACCTCAGCAGGTGCTTGCTCTCTGGGCCTCATTATTGTTGACAAAGCCAGGATTTATGTGTTCAGAGCAGCATGTGGCAAAACGTGTGCAAGGGTTGGGAGGCTGCTCATGTTTCCCTTGCTATTAAAATGTCATCTCGGGGTAAATAATATGTGTTAACACACCAGACAAATCTCCCAGGCTTGTTTCTTTTGCCTAGTCTGGAAATAATCTAACAGCTTAAAACAACTTCATGACTAAATGTAGTGAGTTATTTAAACTTTCTTAAAAAATGACATTTTTACATCATTCTTATTCTATCTCATTTAATTCAATTGTGAAATCTACAAATTAACATGAGAGTGAGTCACCTTCAGTTCTCCAGGGATGCATTTTCCCAAATCATTGTCTTAACACTCATTGCATTGGGAGTTGCTGATTTGGCTGGAACAGGGGAAGGAAACTTTTCTCTGGTGGCCTGGTTAACACTTCTTGATACTTGTGGGTACTGGGTGCATCCTGTCCTTCCTCTTTCAGTTGTCATGGCTCCTGGAGATAATGCTCAGTGGGCAACACCAGAATTTGGTTCATTAGAATAACTGTTCCTATCTCTGCTCACCTGCTTCTCTGCTATAGAGGCTGAAGGGGTATGTAGTCACTTTTCCAAACTCCCTTGCATCCAGGTCATGTGATCTGGTTCTGTCTAATGAGATATAATTGAAAATCCTGTGGATGTTTGGGGGGAAATTTCAGGAAAAACTTTTGCTTTCCTGAAAGGATAAGACAGTAAGGTTGGTATTGCCCCTTCTCTCCCTTTTTGCCTTAATGTGAGTATGATGTTTTTGCTACAGCAGCCATCCTGTCACCAAGAGGCAAGACACACATAGGAGAGAGCCACCATTCTAAAGATGGTGAAATGAAAATGAGCCTGGGTCTCCGATGTCATCATTAAATAGCTGAACTAGTGCCAGTAATTTTCTATCATTAGATTTCTTATTACTGAGAAAAACAATTGCTTATCTTTTAGCTTATTATAGTTGGACTTTGCAGCCTAACACATTTCTAACTGGTACTTATTCCATGGGAAAACATATCTGGCTCAAGTGGTGACCAAGCCTCAAGCTGCAAGATCTGGGCAATTCTGGAGAGGAAATTAACCCTATTTTCTTCCTTCCTTCCTTCCTTCCTTCCTTCCTTCCTTCCTTCCTTCCTTCCATCCTTTTATTCATTCACACATCTACCCAACAAATATTTATGTACCATATACAATGTGCTTTCCTGATGCTGGGAAAACAGTAGTAAATAATAGACAAGCCCCTTCTCTTCTGGGGCATAAGCTCAGAAACAGAGAGAGAGAGAGAGAGAGAGAGAGAGAGAGAGACTGATAATATAAATAAATATATAAACAAGATAATTTCACAGTAGCAAGTGCTAAGTAGGAAACAAAACTGGGTGATGTGATCAAGTGTGAAGGGGCAGGAGGGAGAAGCCCACTTTAGATGGAGTAGTCAGGGAAGTCCTTTCTGAGAATGTGGTATTTTTGTTGAGCATTGAATGCCAGAGGTGTCAGTCACACAAAAATCTCAGAGAAGTGTTGCAGGTAGAGGGAAGAGCAACTGCAAAGATACCCAGGAGGGCAAAGTCTTGACTGGACAAGGAAATGGAAGGAGGACAGTGTGGCCAGAGAGTTATAAGGGAAGAGGATGGCAAGGAGATGAACTTGGAGAGAGGCAGAGGCCAGGTCATGTGGGGCCCTGAAGGACTTGATAGGTCATTTATGGGGTGGCCTCCAGAAGTCATGAACACTGGGGTCTTCTGGTCGAGTGGCAGAAGTGGGGAAGCTAGTGTTGCTCTCTCTTAAGCCATGGCATATTGACTACAGAGTGCTCAAAGGTCCTTCCTGGGGTTTCTGTCCCAGCAGAATCCTTGAACCCCCAGTGACTCTCTACTGGATACCTGGTCATCTTGGTCCCCAGGTCCCTACATGGAGAAGTTGCTGTACAGCAGCCTACTGAGATTAGTCAGGATTCTTAAGTTGCAAAGAATAGAACCCAACTTGAATTAGTTTAAACAAAAGGGGGAATATTTTGGAAACACTTCCAAGGTACTCCGACTGAGGACTGAAGGAGCTTATTTACCAACTTCCCATCTATCTATGCTTGAGATCTGCCTTGGAGGAAATGTTCAATTTGTCTTGTTTGGCCATAAAAATCTGCTGGCAGAGAATATTTGAAATAAGCAACTTTGGATTCTAGAGGTGTGTGCTCAGGGGCTCAGGGGATGCTGTGCTACAACAATGCTCTCCTTTGAGTGCTTTCCTCCCTCTTCTTGGTATGTCAGCTATGGAGACAGTGGGCTAGACAGAAGCCCTGCTTGGCTCTGTGTTATTTCACAATGGTATTATATCCTTTTGCTGAGTTGCTAGTTGCTTTAGAATAAGGGTTGGCACATTTTTCTCTATAAAGGGTTAAATGTTAAATATTTTAGGCTTTATGGACCAGATAGTATGTCTACTCAACTCTGCTGTTGTAGCATGGAAGCAGCCACTGATAATACATAAAGGAATGAGTGTGTCTGTGTTCCATAAAACTGTATTTAGGAAACAGACAGAGGTTGGATTTGGTGAATGAGCCATAATTTGCCAAACTCTGTTTTGGAACTCCTCTGTGGTCATGATAGGAGAGGTGAATAGGGGGTTCTATAAAAAAAGTTTCCTTCCTTAGGTGAGATAAAGAGGCTTCTCTGTCAAGGGATGTCAGATGTGTTCTGCGGGTCTGCAAGTTGGAGATGTGAGGGGAATTCCCTTTAGAAGTGGTGATGGATTCATTGAAAGGTGAACTTTAAAGAATTTGCCAGCATAAGGGTTATTATAGTCCAGTCCCTATAGAGATGAGTTTGACTTCTGCCCTCTTCCCTTTTTAAATTCCTTTCCAAATTCCCTGAGGAACAGACATGCTCTGGCCATAATTTCTCCCCTGGACCTTCCTAATATGCCATGTCATGTTATGCCATGTGACCCTTCATAAATTGAAATGGCTGGCTATCCCTACTTTCCTGCTGACTGTTATCTTGTTGAATTGACCATCCCCTGAAAGCCCTCTAGAATCTGTAAAATTTGTATTTGACATCTTTTGCACACCATTACCTGCTTGCATTTTGATAAACCATATGGGTCAAATATGTGTATTGGATCATGGAGTAATGGCAGAACTAGAGACCATAGTAAATAAATTGGCACATTCCAATGGTGCCAGCCACCTGAATGGCCATAAGAGACAGTGATGAACACTTTACAGGTCTCAACAGTAAGTTGAACACATGTGTGTGGATGTCTGATATGGGTGTACTGTACAAATACACACCTGTTTAAGGGTCTATTATATGCAGCAATTCCCAGTTTTGCCTGACTATGGAATTCTTAACTGTGGAGCAGAGCATAAGTTTGTAAGCCCTTGTTCTACTCATCTTACATTTTCTGACTGATAGATTATGGCTCTGCCTTAAGGAACTCTATAGTTCCTATCTGATATATAAAACTGGAGAAATTTGGAATCTTCAAGGCACAGAGTCAGGCATAAATTATGGTAAGTGCTGGAAAGCCTGGCATACTTGAACATGTCCAGAATTAATGGACAGTGCTGTAAACTGCGAGGTATTAGAAAGATAGATCAAACTCCAGAAATGACACCCAGAAGCCTCCCCTCCCACTGACCCTTTAGGGGAAAAGTGGGGACAAAACTGGGATGACACTGGAGAGGACCATGTAACTGGATGGAGGAATTTTCTCTGAGACAGGCTTGAGGCACATTGTAAGTATGTTGACTGATGGCCTTGTGAAGGTTGTAGTCAATCAAGGAATGCAAAGCAAACAAGCCTGGTCATCAACATGTGTTTATTTTGTGCCTACTATGTACTATTCTAAGTACTGGGGATACAGCAGTGCAAGACAAAGTGTCTGTTCTCACAGAGCTCACATGCTGTTGGGGGAAGTACTACAAATAAACAAGTAAGTGTAGAATATGTCAGATGATGAAAGATGAGGCAGAATAAATTGGCTGAAAACGGGGGTGATGGGGAGTTTGCTTTTAACAGAAGGTAACCAGTGAAGGCCTGCCTGATAAGCTGACATTTGAGCAGATACTGGAAAGAAGGTGTGGTTATCTTGGACAAGGCTTTGTGAGGCTGAGGGAATGACAGGCACAAGACACTGGGGAGCAGGGAGGCTAGCATGGCTGAAGCAGAGCCAGTGAGCTGAGGAGGAAATGAATCAGAACATCAGGCAGGTGTCGGATCATACAGGGCCTCCAGGCCTGGTTAAGGACTTTGGATGTCCATGTAAGAATGAAGGGAAGCCAACAGAGGGTTGAGAGCAGGGAGTGACATGGTGTGGTCTATGTTCTAGGAGCTCCACTGCAGCTGCTGTGTGGAGACCCCATGACTGCCAAGGCTGGGAGATCAGTGAGGGATTATTAACAAAATGATAGATCAAGGGTCATGGCCTAGGCCACAGATCTGGAGAGGATAAATGTAGCCAGACGCAGAGTAAGTTTTAAAGCTAGAGCCAAATGGGGCGCCTGGGTGGCTCAGTCGGTTAAGTGTCCTACTTCAGCTCAGGTCATGATCTCACACTCTGTGAGTTCAAGCCCCAGGTCAGGCTCTGTGCTGACAGCTCAGAGACTGGAGCCTGCTTCAGATTCTATGTCTCCCTCTCTCTCTGCCCTTCCTCTGCTCATGCTCTTTCTCTGTCTCAAACATAAATAAAAACATTAAAAGAAATTTAAAGCTACAGCCAAATGTTATTAACACAACCAATGAGATGGTTGTGTGGAGACAAAAAGAAAGAGTCAAGGGGGACTGAAAGGTTTCCTTGAGCACCTGGAAGGATGGCATTACCTATTAGTTCTTTTCATTCAGTCAGTCAGTTGACACATTATCATCAAGTGCCTTCTCCATACCAGTGTTGGGGCTAAAACCATCTGGGAGTGGGGTGCCTGGGTGGCTCAACTGGTTGAGAGTCCAATTCTAGATTTCTGCTCAGGTCATGATCTCACAGTTCATGAATTTAAGTTCCGCATTGGGCTCTGCGCTGACAGTGCAGAGCCTGCTTGGGATTCTCTGTCTCCCTCTTTCCCTGCCCTTCCCTCTCTCTATCTCTCAAAAATAAATAAATAAACATAAACATTTTAAAAAACCATCTAGGAGATTGACATGTTTCTTCTGTGATGGAGCTTCCACTTTTAGTGGGAAGACATAGAACATGAATGAACACACAGATATTGAGATGGAGGTGAGTGCTATGAGAAAAACATGAGGTAAGATAGAGAATGACCAAAGAGGAGGTTGATTTAGCTCAGCTGGCAGATGGCCTGCTCAAGGGGTGTCATTGTAGCCAAGACCTAACAGAGAAGGAGTCAACCAAAGGGTGGGGGGAGTGTATTGAAAAACTTGAAAAAAGCGATGAGGAAAGGCATGCTCAAAGCACCAACGAGCTTGGCATGCTCAAGGCACAGAGATAGGCCCAGTATGGTTGGAACCTTGAAAACAAGGCAAAGATAGATTGCAATGAGGTTACATTGGCAGGAAGGGCCAAGATACCAAGGATGAGAGTGTGGACTTTACCCTAAGGGCAGTGGGCCTGAGGAGGGACAATGGGCCTTGGATGAGTCTGTAGGAGGAGGCCATGGGGTGAGTGCCATGTACATCTGGCTCCAAGGCCTCAGATCATCTACTCTTTCTGTTTGGAGCTGGTTTTCTTTGGTACTGGCTGCTTCTAGGAGGGACAAGATGGCAACGAGCCCTGAAAACCCACCTCAAAGCCAGCCCCACCTCTGAAGGCTGCTCTGATTTTTCACCTGCATTTTACAACATATTAGTTTCATTAGCCTCTGATGCTATTTTAAATGCTCTAATTAGACAATGTTGGGTCTGTGTGAATCCATGAAGAGTGATAGAGTGAAAAGAATAAGTAGGAAATTAGCTTAGCTTAAACCGTTAATTGCTTCCAGGAAGACAGAGAACATGGAAATACCCACCTGCAGTAGTTTGTCAGATCTTAAGATTAAAGAAGATATTTCACTAAGCTGGTAATAATCACTCCTAAAGAAAAAAAAATTTCCCTTCAAAACAGAAGAAAGAAAAACAAATGAGGCTGTTACAGTTCTTTTTTGTTGCTACACCAGTGTCTTCAGGCCTCTGGATGAAAGGACTCCATTGATGCATTAATTCTAATAACCAAGCTTCAAACCACTAAGAGAGGTGGGTCAGGGTGGGGAGGGCTGGGAAGAGGTGAGAAGTTTTTCAGTGACAGCCCATGAGCCTTCTTAATGTTTTGACAGACACTGCTCCTTTTCTCTCAACATTGTCGCTGCCACAGCCACTAGGCCATATCTCAGTCCTTCCTGCCCTAGCGTTGTCCTGGCTGTGCTTGAGACCCTCTCCTTAACCCCGGGGGCTGTACCAGCAGGGCCCACTCTGAGCCTTAAGAGGGTCATGTCCCAGAAGAGCTTTTCCAGCTGAGCTGCTTGCACACTCTAGTGGGGAAGGAAGATATGTTTATTGAGCAACTCAAATCTATGTCCTTTTCTCACATTGCACTGCCTGTGGCACTCTGTGAATTAATATGCATTTTAACAAATTCTGTAATTAGCTTGTGAGCTCCAGCTTTATTACAGTTTTTGATCTTAAAAAATCTCTTTGTTGGCTGTATTTTAAATATACATCAAGGTGGTGAAGTGGGAACAATAGATGAAACAGGGCTGGGAAAATGATAATTATTAAAGCCAAGTAATGGGTACACAGGGGTTCATTATTCTATTTGATATTTATATATTTGAAAATATTTCATATAAAAGGTTAAAATAAAATAAACAAATATACCACTATGTTTTGTACTTATTCTGTTTTTATTCTAGGAAATGGCCCCATGTGTCTGACAACTCCTGAAGGCAAGACTTAACATTTTTGCCAATCCACATGAAGGAGAACTTTCTGGAAGAATGATGTGTGTCATGGGAAGCATTCCAGCAGAAGGCTTTGAGATGACCTGTAGCTGCTAAATAAACATGGTCTCCATTTGGTCTCCCCATCTTACTGTTTTCCCAAAGACCTAGTGCATCTGTAGGACTCCCTCAGGTGGCACTGGGCTGGAGGAAACCTCTGTGAGTCTACCTACTGCTGGCGTTGACTGTGCTGTGTGATGCACTTGGAAAACCCTGTCTCCTCATCCTGTTCTCTTCACATCAAAATTCCTCCCTGACTATCCCAAGTAAAAGTGGATGTTGCCTCCCGTTTGTTCTTCTCTAACAACATTGGTTTCTGTTTATCTGGTGTTGGAATGAACTGTGTGCTGTCCTAGGGGGCTGGTGCCATTACCTGAGGCATGACTTGTGGTCTTCTGTGAACAGCAGGCTCCAGCTCCAGCTCCAGAATGCTGTCTCCCTTTGGCCTCCTTTTCCCCATAAGACTTTCCTGACATGGAGTGAAGGGCTGGGTGGCCCTGTTTTAAGGACAGGGGAGACCTGAGTAATAATCTTGGCCCTGCCCTGCATAGCCTCCCACTGAAGCTCTTGTATCGGAGGCATGCCGGTGATCTCCTCTAGCAACCAGATCCCCACCTTCCTGTGGTATCCCTGGGCCTGACCACTTGGTTCATTTTGCTGGAACTGGTGTCTAGCTGCTCCTCTGCATGGCAGAAAAGTGTGATACATGTAGGAGGGAGAGGCTTGTCTCCAGAGGTGCTCACTTCCCTGCCTGCTCATGACGCTAATTAGCAGAGACACATCTGAACACATCTGTGGTGTGGGGCACCATGGCAGCCTGAATCCAGCTCCTCCCTAGTGATGAGCTGTCAGAATCCCCAACATGTCAGCGGCAGAAGAAAGCAGACGGGTCCTCTTCTATTAGTGAGGGGTCAGACACATTTTCTACTTTTTTCTTCTCTGAGAGCGTCTCTTGGAAAGTCCCTGGAGGAAGGCCCAGGGAACAACTCTGGCAAAGGTGTCCAAACTCTTTCTTCCTTTCACCCTGGGCTTGAAGAATTAAATGACATTGCTTTATTTGAGGAAATTTCAGGGGCTTCTTTTGTCTCCAGAAACAATAGAGGATGGGAAGAAGAGAAATAGCCAGTGTCTTACTGCTGTTCCTCCAGTGGCTGATGGTCTGTAGGGTCCCTTTCAGACCAGCTCAGAAGTGCTGAAACCTACAGCTCTCTTCAGAGAACTCCTGAGATTGTAGAATGCACCATTATTTTGTGGAAGAAAGAATACATTTAACCTGTGACATAATGCTTTGTTATCACTTGGAATTTTTCTTGTGCCCATATTGGGAAGAGTTCTTACATTATTGAGAAGAGATTTATTTAGATATAGATATTTTTCATCCTGTGCTATTTTTCACACACACAGATAAGAAAATATAAGCAAAATAAATTGGTTAAAATACTTCACAAACTTCTTTGTGTTCAGAACCTGAAATTTCTGAGTTGTATTTTGATGAGAGTCTTTGATGTCTGTGCTTTTCTACACATTCTTGTGCTGGGTGCTATGAACAGCCTCAGTGAGCAGCATGTCTGGGATTTTCTTCCAAGCATGGTCACCTTTTCTTCAGTTTTGATGTCTGTAGATAGGCAATCACAACTGGGTCACAATTCTGCCTGGCCCACTGTGGTGGTTAAGCCACACCCCATTTTCAGATAGTTTTAGAGTTAAAGGAAGATGATAACACAGCATGTTACCAGAAGAAGTGTTATCAAGATATAGGAAAAAGGGAATGGTGCAGGTGGCCATTGCTGTGAACAGGAGATATGAAGGGAGATACAGAAGGCTTCATGGAGAAGGTGGACCTGGATCTGGGCCATGACCAGGTGGAGAGCAAATGGCAGAATGTTTTATGTAGGAGCACTGGTAAGTTCACGGAGGCTGGAAGCCCCATGAGCATAAGGGAGTGGGAGCTAACTGTGGAGTTAGTCTGAGTGGCAAGGAAAGCCACAGAAGTTTTTAGTCAGGCAGTGCTAGGTGAAAAAGTGTTTTAGGAAGAATGCCCTGGGGTGTGGAAAGAGACTGAGGCAAGGGCAACATTCAGGAAGCTGAGGAGGGAGCTGAGGGATGAGGACAGAGAACCTGGAGCAGTAGGGCAGAGATAGGTCAGAGTCATGTTCATGGCTGTTTCCCTGTGTGGCCTCCTCTCCCCCAGAGATTCTGCGTTTGAACCAGTGGCTCAGAACCTTGCTCCCACCCACTCTCCAGTCCCATGATCCACTTATGGGAACATTGTCTCTTCCAGCAGCTGAAGCCCCTGAGCTGGTGGTTCCATGTCTTCCATAAACAGGGCAGCATGCTGCCTGTAATGACCTAGGCCTTTCAGACACAAATGTACTGATGTGGGTTAAGAGGCAGCCATAGTCACCGGAAACTGCGTTTTCATCATGAAAATTAGATAACGCCTCCTTCTTTTAAAGCAGTGCTTGACTGCGCTGCAACAGGGAAGCTTATCCATGTGGACCTCCCAGCTCCCCACCCAGGGATGGCATCTGTGTTGTCCAGAAATGCCTTCCCTCAAGGGTGACCAAGACACTACAAACTAGACAAATAAGCCAAATCTTCAGTGGCTGCCAGTCTAGGAAGCAAGAAGAGGAAAATTGAGGAAGCTACAGGAGTGCTGGGTTTTTGAAGAGACCTCTAGCTCAAAAGAAGGGCATTAATGTAAGGATGACATGGTGGAGAGCCCAGTCAGTGCCCCTATAAACCCTAACAGTTGTCCTGTCTAGATCAAGGCCACTTGAGGGCTTGGTGCCAGCCCCAGAGGGCCCCTTCATCCCCGCACCCTAATTCCTTCCTGTGGTAACCTCCCTGCCACCTCATGGAGGCCTCCTTGTGTGTGCAGGCCCGTCTCCAAAGTGACTGGATTGAAGCCGTTAAGCTTAAGTCTATTATGACTGAAGATGGATTTAATTCACCACAGAGGTGAAAGCTAAGTGCACTGATTAGCAGTGCCATCCTGCTCATGAAAAAGGGTGGTTGAAGGGTGTGTTAACTGCTTAATTTTTACATGGGGTTGAAAATAAACATCTCTTTAAGTTTTGAAGGCTTAATGAATCATAAGATCATTCTAAATTACACACCACAATAATATTCAATTTCTACACATTTCCCCACGTTTCACAGCATACTGAGATTCCACAACTCTTAGTAGTGAGGGCTAGATTTCATTGATGGTAGGAGGTAGTAGGGATTTGTTGAGAATTTCCCTCAAAGAAGATGTGTGCCACATGTATATGCAAGTGTGAGCAACTGTACACATGCATGTGTGTAAGGTCAAGGTTTTGGGGAGTGGTGTCCCCATGCACACCATTGTTGGCATTGTTTCATAAAGGGGAAGCAGTCACAGCTGTGCCTCTCCAAGTCTACCAGTGGGCACACATTGGGTGCACATGAAGGTGTTTACAGACCCTGATACTGTATCAAATGCACACAATGCCATGATGCTTATTGCTAAAACTGGCTTTGAAAAGTCCCTTACATGCTGGCCCAGTGGAGTGCACAGGGCTTTGTATGTGCAGCACTGTGGAGTACTTCCTGGGCACACCATGCTGAAGGCACTGAGGACAGTGGAGACACAGCTGTGTGACCATACTTTCTCAAGAGGCATCAGGTTGCTCCAGGGCCATGGACATGGATGTTTATCCTGCAGGTTTTACTCCATTCAATTTGAATAGTAAGTCCGGTGAATGTTAATTTCTGAAAATAGACTTGTTGCTTGATGTCCAGATCAAATAAGACAGTGGGATTGCATCTTCTACACTGAGTTAGAGTCTAAGGGTCTAGCATTCAGTTTGACATCTGGCACACAGAAAACACTCAGAGGCTGTAACAGTTACAGGAGAGTGTCAGAGCCGGCAGCGACTTTAGAAATGAGGGCAATGGAAAGGAGTTTTGGCAGAGGCAATGCTTAAACTCAGGCCTGCTGGCTCCTGGCCACATCATCAAGCTGCCTCCCTCACACACCGTCTGCTGTCACCTTCAGTCACTTTGGTTGATACTCCCTACCTTGTTATGGACAGACATGAAAATGACTGCTTGGTGTTGCCACATATTGTGGGGACTCTTTTGATTTGGGGAAGTGGCAATTGGTGAAGAGAAGTCTCATTGGCAATCCCCAACCCTGTATTTGTCATCTAATATTAATTTATTATATTTATTGATTATTTCGCTGCTAGAATGTAAGCACCAATGTAAAGGTAGGATTCTTTATTCATGTTTTTTTCACTGGTAGATTCTAAGTACCTAGAACAGTGCTGGCAAATAGTAGATGTCCAGTTAACTTTTGTTGAAGGAAGTGAAGTCAATAGCACATGCAAACAAGTGCATGCATGCATGAGCACACACATGCACATGCACATACACACACACACACAATGGTGGAGGGTTGACTTTAGGGAACAAGCCAAAAATCTGCCAATTTAATGAGGCTTGGCAACCATTAGCTCCAGGAACAGATGTGGTGTGATCTAGGTTGAAATCCCAGCTCTACTACTTATAGTTTACTTCTCATCCTACTCTGGAGATGAGGAAACTGGGAGACTAATAACAATATCAACCTCATAGGGTCCTTGTAAGAATGAAATGAAACAATGGGCATAAATTATGTATAGAATGTTTCCTATGTTCTGTGACTATGTAAGCACATTTTATATTACCTTATTTAATCCTCATAAAGATCTTGAGACACACACGATGATTATTCCCCTTTTAAGAGATAAAAAAAAACCCTGAGGCATAGAGAAGTTGAGTGATTGCTAAATGTCACATAGTTTGTCAGTGGTGGGGCAGGATTCAAACTCAGGCCATCTGGCTATAGAGTCTTTATTCTTGTCAAACTGGGAAATTTCACCTAGATGAGTCCAACCAATTTCCAAATCCAAGTGCTCTTTTGGAGCTTCCTAGTCTTCCTAGGAAAGGTTTTGCCATGCTGTTTTTTGCCATGTGGCCTCAATGTCAATATCAGCTGCCATATCTGTACATTCTGATCTGCTGAAAACACTGATTGCCCTTTTATTCAATCAGGCACCATGTGCCTAATTCTTAAAAGAAGGCCTTGAATATTCATAAGGAATATTTCTTTATGAGTATCACAGTTGCTTTGTCTGTTACTGCTGTTCTCTGCAATAATTAGTATTAGCTACTGACTTTGTCAGCTGCTATTTGGTCTCAAAGTCTCAAGGAGATTCTATGTTCCATAATGATAGTGTCCTACATTTATCTCATTAGGATTGATGTCTCAAACATCCATAAGGTAGGAGAGTGGAAATCAGGCCTAAGGTCCTAATGTCTTAGGAATACTCCATCTAAGTAAGAATTGCATTTTCTGATTTCATGGAGGTTTCTTTGTGATCCTCACTGGGTTTGCATTTGTGTGACTTCTTTGAGTTTGATTTCATGAAAAAGGGGCATGTTACTTCAGATGTATATGCATGTACACACAGTCTCATGTGGAGCTAAATTGACAGTCCAATCCCATAAGATCAGGGAAGATTTCTTAGTAGAGACCTTTGCACTGAAGAGAGGGGGGCAAATTATGAGAGAAGAAGGGGAGGCCATCATTACATGCATGTGATGAGGTGAAAAGGCCACCATCAAGGATAATAGGAAGGATTTAGGATGGAATAAAGAGAAGAATGAGACAGGACCTGCAATATGAAGCAGGAGGAGTTCAGTATGTCTGAATTTAGGAGAGGCAAGAAGGGACACAGTGCTTACCTAAGAGTTTACCTGCTGGACAGAGCCTACGAAGTGAACATTTCACCTTGAACCCTAGCTCACTGTGTAATCCTAGAAAATTACTCAGCTTCCCAAACCTCCCTTCTCTCATTGGTTCTGAGCTTGAGAAATGTAAGACCTGTCATGGAACTGGCCACTAGTGATTGAGGAATGGTATGTACCTGGTGCTCTGCTACTGGTGTTATTTGGGCATGCAGTGCATCTCAGTATTGCAAGGGGAGTTTTCCAGACTCAACTCTGAATACAGTGTTCTCAAAAAACAAAAAATCCAGGGGTGCCTGGGTGGCTCAGTAAGTTAAGTGTCCGACTGCAGCTCAGGTCATGATCTCACGGTTTTGGGTTTGAGCCGTGTGTCCAGCTCTGTGCTGACAGCTCAGAGCCTGGAGTCTGCTTTGGATTTTGCGTCTCCCTCTCTCTCTGCCCCTCCCCTGCTCACACAATTTCACTGTCTCTCAAAAATAAATAAATGTTAAAAACAAAACCCCCCAAAAAATCCAGGGCTGGAAGTAGATTTATCACCTGAGGATGTGGTCTCCCTGGTTGAGTTTCTCACCATGTTGTGATTCAATGGTTTTACAGCCTTCAGCATGTTCCGGAAAGCTGACACCACAGTTGGCAAGACTGTCTTTCTTTTCTTTTCAATTTTATTTATTTTTAAAAATTTACATCCAAGTTAGTCAGCATATAGTGCAACAAAGATTTCAGGAGTAGATTCCTTAATGACCCTTACCCATTTATCCCATCCCCCCTCCCACAACCTCTCCAGTAACACTCTGTTTGTTCTCCATATTGGAGAGTCTCTTACGTTTTGTCCCCTTCTCTGTTTTTATATTATTTTTGTTTCCCTTCCCTTATGTTCATCTGTTCTGTGTCTTACAGTTCTTGAGTGAAGTCATATGATATTTGTCTTTCTCTGACTGACTGATTTCATTTAGCAAAATACCCTCTAGTTCCATCCAAGTAGTTTCAATTAGCAAGATTTCATTCTTTTTGATTGCCGAGTAATATTCCATTGTGTATATATATATGCCACATATTATCCATTCATCCATTCATCCATCGATGGACATTTGGGCTCTTTCTATACTTTGGCTATTGTTAATAGTGCTGCTATAAACATGGGGGTGCATGTGCTCCTTTGAAACAGCATACCTGTATCCCTTGGATAAATACCTAGTAGTGTAATTGCTGGGTCATAGGGTAGTTCTATTTTTAACTTTTTCAGGAACCTCTGTACTGTTTTCCAGAGTGGCTGCACCAGTTTGCATTCCCACCAGCAGTGCAAAAGAGATCCTCTTTCTCCTCATCCTCGCTAACATCTGTTGTTGCCTGAGTTGTTAATGTTAGCCATTCTGAAAAGTGTGAGGTGGTATCTCATTGTGGTTTTGATTTGTATTTCCTTGATGATGAGTGATATTGAGCATTTTTTCATGCATCGGTTGGCCATCTGGATGTCTTCTTTAAATTTATTTTTTATTTTTTAAATTTTTTTACATTTATTTATTTTTGAGAGACAGAGCACAGGTGGGGGAGGGGCAGAGAGAGAGGGAGACACAGAATCTGAAGCAGGCTCCAGGCTCTGAGCCATCAGCAAAGATCCCGACGCAGGACTCAAACTCACGAACTGTGAGATCATGACCTGAGCTGAAGTCGGACGCTCAACCAACTGAGCCTCCCAGGCGCCTCTACCATTTGGATGTCTTCTTTGGAGAAATGTCTATTCATGTCTTTTGCCCATTTCTTCACTGGATTATTTGTTGTTTAGGTGTTGAGTTTGATAAGTTCTTTATAGATTTTGGATACTAACCCTTTATCTGGTATGTCGTTTGTAAATATCTTCTCTCATTTCATCGGTTGCCTTTTAGTTTTGTTGATTGTTTCCTTCACTGTGCAGAAGCTTTTTATTTTGTTGAGGTCCCAATAGTTCATTTTTGCTTTGGTTTCCTTTGCCTCTGGAGATGTGTTGAGTAAGAAGTTTCTGCAGCCAAGATCAAAGAGGTTTTTGCCTGCTTTCTCCTCAAGGATTTTGATGGCTTCCTGTCTTACATTGAGGTCTTTCATCCATTTTGAGTTTATTTTTGTGTATGGTGTAAAAAAGTGGTCCAGGTTCATTCTTCTGTATGTCTCTGTCCAGTTTTCCCAGCACCACTTGCTGAAAAGACTTTATTCCATTGGATATTCTTTTTTTAGAAAAATTTAATGTTTATTTATTTTTGAGAGAGAGAGAGAGAGAGAGAGAGAGCGAGAGAGCAGGGGTGGAGCAGAGAGAGAGACACAGAATCCAAAGCAGGCTCCAGACTCTGAGCTGTCAGCACAGAACTTGATGCGGGGCTCGAACCCATGGACTGTGAGATCATGACTTGAGCTGAAGTCGGACACATAACCGACTGAGCCACCCAGGCGCCCCTATTCCATTGGATATTCTTTCCTGCTTTGTCAAAGATTAGTTGGCTATACGTTTGTTGGTCCATTTCTGGGTTTTCTATTCTTTTCCATTGATATATGTGTCTGTTTTTTGTGCCAGTACCAAGCTGTCTTGATGATTAAAGCTTTGTAATACATCTTGAAGTCTGGGATTCTGATGCTTCCTGCTTTGTTTTGTTTTTCAAGATTGCTTTGGCTATGCGGGGTCTTTTCTGGTTCCATACAAATTTTAGGATTGTTTGTTACAGATGTATGAAGAATGATGGTGTTATTTTGATAGGTATTGCATTGAATATGTAGATTGCTTTGGATAATATCAACATTTTAAGAATATTTTTTTCTTCTTATCCAGGAACATGGAATCTTTTTCCGTTTTTTTGTGTCTTCTTCAATTGCTTTCATAAGCTTTCTATAGTTTTCAGTGTATAGATTTTCACCTCTTTCGTTAGATTTATTCCTAGGTATTTTATGGTTTTTGGTGCAATTGTGAATGGGATTGATTCCTTGATTTCCCTTTCTGTTGCTTCATTATTGGTGTACAGGAATGCAACCGATTTCTGTGCATTGATTTTATATCCTGCAACTTTGCTGAATTCATGGATCAGTTCTAGCAGTTTTTTCGTGGAATCTTTTGGGTTTTCCATATAGAATATCATGTCATCTGCGAAGAGTGAAAGTTTGACCTCCTCCTTGCAGATTTGGGTGCCTTTTATTTCTTTGTGTTGTCTGATTGCAGAGGCTAAGACTTCCAATACTATATTAAATAACAGTGGTGAGAGTGGTCATCCCTGTCGTCTTCCTGACCTTAGTGGGAAAGCTCTCAGTTTTTCCCCATTGAGGGTGATATTAGCATTGGGTCTTTCGTATATGGCTTTTATGATCTTGAGGTATGTTCTTTCTATCCCTATTTTCTTGAGGGTTTTTTATCAATAAAGGATGTTGCGTTTTGTCAAATGCTTTCTCTGCATCTATTGAGAGGATCATATGGTTCTTGTCCTTTCTTTTATTGATGTGATGAATCACATTGATTGTTTTGTAGATATTGAACCAGACCTGCATCCCAGGTACAAATCCCACTTGGTCATGGTGAATAATTTTTTTTAAATGTATTGTTGGATCCAGTTGGCTAATATGTTGTTGAGGATTTTCACATCCATGCTCATCAGGGAAACTGGTCTATGGTTCTCTTTTTTAGTGGGGTCTTTGTCAGATTTTGGAATTAAGGTAATGTGGGCTTCATAGAGTTTGGAAGTTTTCCTTCCATTTCTATTTTTTGGAACAACTTCAAGAGAATAGGTGTTAACTCTTCCTTGAATGTTTGGTAGAATTCCCCTGGAAAGCCATGTGGCCCTGGACTCTTGTTTTTTTGGGAGATTTTTTTTTATTACTAATTCGATTTCTTTACTGGTTATGGATCTGTTCAAATGTTCTATTTCATTGTGTTTCAGTTTTGGTAGTGTATATGTTTCTAGGAATTTTTCCATTTCTTCCAGATATCCCATTTTATTGGCATATAAATGCTCATAATATTCTCTTATTATTGTTCGTATTTTTGCTATATTGGTTGTGATCTCTCCCCTTTCTTTCGTGATTTTGTTTATTTGGGTCCTTTCCTTTTTCTTTTTGATTAAACTGGCTTGTGGTTTATCAATTTTGTTAATTCTTTCACAGAACAGCTTCTGGTTTCATTGATCTGTTCTACTGTTTTTTGTTTGTTTTTTGTTTTTGGTTTCAATAGCATTGATTTCTGCTCTAATCTTTATTATTTACTGTATTCTGTTGTTTTTGGGTTTTATTTGCTGTTCTTTTTCCAGCTCTTTATGGTGTAAGGTTAGGTTGTGTATCTGAGGCATTTTTTCCTGCTTTAGAAAGGCCTGGATTGCTATATACTTCCTTCTTATGCCTGTCTTTGCTGTGTCCCAGAGGTTTTGGGCTGTCGTGTTATCATTTTCATTAGCTTCCATGTACTTTTTAATTTCCTCTTTAACTTCTTGGTTAGCCCATTCATTCTTTGTTAGGATGTCCTTTAGTCTCCAAGTATTTGTTACCTTTCCATATTTTTTCTTGTGGTTGATTTCAAGTTTCATAGCGTTGTGGTCTGAAAATATGAATGTTATCATCTCGAACCTTTTGTACTTGTTGAGGGCTGATTTGTGTCCCAGTATGTGATCTGTTCTGGAGAGCGTTCCATGTGCACTGGAGAAGAATATGTATCCCGCTGCTTTAGGATGAAATGTTCTCAATATATCTGTTAAGTCCATCAGGTCTGGTGTTTCATTCAAAGCCATTGTTTCCTTGTTGATTTTTTGATTAGATGATCTGTCCATTGCTGTGAGTGGGGTGTTGAAGTCTCCTACTATTATGGTATTACTATTGATGAGTTTCTTTATATTTGTGATTAATTGATTTATATATTTAGCTGCTATCACATTTGGAGCATAAATGTTTGCAATTGTTAGGTCTTCTTGGTGGATAGACCCTTTAAATATGATATAATATCTTTTTCATGTCTTGTTGCAGTCTTTATTTTAAAGTCTAGATTGTCTGATATAAGTATGGCTACTCCAGCTCTCTTTTGTTGGCATGATAAGTGGTTCTCCATCCCCTTACTTTCAATCTGAAGGTGTCTTTAGGTCTAAAGTGGGTCTCTTGTAAACAGCATATAGATGGATCTTGTTTTCTTATCCATTCTATTACCCTATGTCTTTTGATTGGTGTATTTAGTCCATTGACCTTTAGAGTGAGTACTGAAAGATATGAGTTTATTCCCATTATGTTTCTTGTAGAGTTGGAGTTTCTGGTGGTGTTCTCTGGTCCTTTCTTGTCTTTGTTGCTTTTGGTCTTTTTTTTCCCCCTTCTTTTCTCCCCGTAGAGAGTCCCCCTTAAAATTTCTTGCAGAGGTTGTTTAGTGGTCATAAACTCCTTTAATTTTTGTTTGGGAAACTTTTTTTAATTTCTTCTATTTTGAATGACAACCTTGCTGGATAAAGAATTCTTGGCTGTATATTTTTCCAATTCAGCACATTGAATATATATCCTGCCACTCCTTTCTCGCTTGCCAAGTTTCTGTGGCTAGGTTTTCTGCAAACCTGATCTGTCTTCCCTTTTAGGTTAAGGACTTTTTTTCCCCCCTTGCTGCTTTCATGATTCTTTCCTTGCCTGAGTATTTTGTGAATTTGACTATGATATGCCTTGTTGATGGCCGGTTTTTGTTGAACCTAATGGGAGTCCTCTGTGCTTCCTGGATTTGATGTCTGTGTTTTTCCCCAGGTTAGTAACGTTTTCTGCTATGATTTGCTCAAATTACCCTTCTGCTTTCTTTTCTCTCACTTCATATTCTGGGACCCTTATGATTCTGGCGTTCCTTTTTAATGAGTCACTGATGTCTCTAATTCTTAAATTGTGCTCTTTGCCTTAGTCTCCCTCTTTTTTTCTGCTTCGTTATTCTCCATAAGTTTGTCCTCTATATCGCTGATTCCCTGCTCTGCCTCATCCATCCTTGCTGCCATGGCATCCATTCGAGATTGCAGCTCAGTTAATATTTTTTATTTCATCCTGACTAGCTTTTGCTTCTTTTATCTCCACAGAAAGGGATTCTAATCTATTTTCAACCCCAGGTAGTATTCTTATTATCGTGATTCTAAATTCTGGTTCAGACATCTTGCTTGTATATGTGTTGATTAAGTTCCTGGATGTCATTTCCTCTGCTCTGTTCTTTTGGGGTGAATTCCTTCATTTCATCATTTTGAAGGAAGAAAAGGAATTAATAAGGTAAAAAAATTAAAATTAAAAAATTAAAAACAACACACACATACACACACCACAAATATCAAATAAATGATGCTGGATCCTAGGTATGTTTTGGTCTGGGTGTTGCAAGAGGCTTGATAGATTAGAGAAAAAAGGGGGGGGGGGGAGGAAAACGTTTTAAAATTTGAAAAAATGAATACAATGAAATAGAATAAAATGAAATGGTGGAAGTAAAATAGAATTTTGTAGAATTTACAAAGAAATAAAAAATATAGTAGAAAAAAATTAAAGAAAAATAGTTTTAGTAAAAACAGGAAATAAAAATAAATTTTTTCTCTTTCTGTATTCAAGAAAAGAAACAAAAAAGAAAAAGAAAAAAGAAATTGAATAGATGGACCAGCAAACAGACTGAAATACGATTGAAATTACATTGTGTTCCCCTAAAAGTCAAACTATGAAGCACTTTATAATCCATAAAATAAGCAGGTAGAGAGACTTGTGGTGTTCCTGAAGAGCGAGTTTGGCCCAGTTGGGCAGGGCTTAGTGTAACGGCTCCATTCTCCACTAGATGGTCCTGCTTAGCTTACAGGGGTGGATTGTGGCGCTTGTAGGTGTGTATTCACGTGCATGAGAGGGGTGAAAATGGTGTCACCCAGCTACCCAGTCTCCAGTATTGGAACTCTGTTCTTCTCAGTCATCAATCATGCACCTGTCCTCTGTATCTGGCTTCTGTCTACTCCCTGAGTCTACACTGTCTGTGACCAAGCCATCAGGTTGTCAGGTGACACCTCCCTCCTGAGTTTTATCTCAGATGCAGCTGTGTTTTCTGACCCTCACTTCTGAGGGACTGTGTGCTACTGCCGATGCCCAGAGACTGTGGCTGGGTGCCAGCCCACCCCAGAAAAAGTTCACACAATCATGTAGCAGAAGCGTTTCAGAAATTATGGAAAATCACAACACATATCTGGAACCAGGCTTCAACCTTAATGACCTTGTTCCAGCACCAGCGAATGTGGTTATTCTCTGTGGTCTGCTGGGACCTCTGGGGTCTGCTGGGGTGGCCAGATGGACTCTATGAAATGTCCTCCCAGCAGCGGAACCGCCTCTCCCTGTGTGGCCTGAGAACTCTCTGGACTTCATTCTACTCTTGGGGATTTGCCCTTCTCACCAGAGCACCACCAGTTATCGAGCTGTGGAGTTTCAGACTGTGCACTCCCTCTGTTTATAGAGTCTTAATGGAATTTAAACCCTCTCCTTTCTCCTTCTCCCTTTTTTTTTCAGTCTCTGCAGCTGTTCCCACTTTTCCACTTTCTCTCCAGCTACTCTTCTTTTTGGGGGAGGGGTGCTTTTCCCATATTACTCCCCCCCCCCACTGGTCTCTGTTCTCTCTCCACAAGCAAAAACAGTCTGCCTTGCAGCTTCTCTGTCTCCCAGTTCACCTGGATGTGCCCCATACCTGCCGAGTTCTGTGGTTCAGGTTGTGCAGATTGTTGTGCTAATCCTCAAATCAGTTTTCTAGGTGTGTAGGATGGTTTAGTGTTGATCTGACTGTATTTCATGGATGCTAGCTGCAAAAAAATCTTCCATGCTTTTCCACCATCTTGGCTCCTCTGCCCTCAGGGAAAGCCTTTCTGAACAAGGTCTGTCAATATGTTTTTCCACTTACAGCATTTATAAATATATGCATGAATACAAATTGTGATGTGTTTATTTATTTGACATCTGTCTCTCTGGCTAATCTATAAGATCCATGAGGGTGGGGGGCACTGTCTGTTTTACCTTTCATGGTACTCCCTGTACCCAGTGCTGCCACAGCCCAAAGGGTGCAAAGTACCCTTTGTAAGGATGATTGATATATCTATAGGAGAATTATTTTAGTACACTAATTTGTTAGAACAAGGTACATTATTACCATCTGCTAGAAAGTTATTATAGCAAATATACCATATGCTATTTATGATGTGACTGGTGTTCTCTTAGATACAGTGTTCTTGCACAGTGCACAAACTGAGCAACTGTACCTGGCAACCCTCCCCACCACCTACCAGTGGTGCATGGACCATAACAAATATTTGTTAAATGAATTAATTAGCTAATGGGGAAGCTACTCCAGGACTAGGGTAAGATCAATGGATTTGGAACATAACAAACATTTATTTTTTTTAGATATTATAATAATATTAATATTATTAATATATTAATATATAAGATATTATAATATCTCATATATATAAATATCTCATATTTATATATGAGAAATATCTCATATATATAAATAATATTATATTATTATTATCCAAACAAAGTTTGGATCCTGATATCTCTACCAACTTGCTGGCTTTGGGTGTAAGATGACGTTCATGACCCTGACCTCCTTTCAGGTTTATGAGGATCCAGTGAGACCAATGTGCAGAGCTAATCTACCTGGATCATAGAGCTTCTGTGTAACAGACCCAGTTGGTCCCACACTGTCTCCTTGCCCTCCCTCTGCCTTTGGCTATAGGCTACAACCTTCTTGCCTCTCATCTAGTGCTTCAGCTGCTCTGCCTCAGAGCTTTCTTTAAACTTTTCACTTACTCAACCCTTGAAGGCAGTGCAGGGTGGGATTGCAGGGGGTAAGGAGGAAGGTTGTTAATAGACCAGGGACACCAGTCCTCGGTGGGGAAGCAGTGCCTGGATAAATGCCCAGCCTTTCATTCTTTGGAGAGACAATTCTGAAGTGCACACCCTACAGCTTCCCAGAGAGTCCCCAGCAGGGTAAGCATCGGTTGCCCACAGTGGTAACCAGTCCAATACCATTGCCAGCTGTTTCTCTCCCTTTCTGCCTCCCTCTCCTCCCTCACTCCAGCTTCCTGGAATATAATCCTAAAGAAACCTACCATACCCAAGTCCTTGCCTCAGCTCTGCCTTCAGGAGAACAACTAACATACCCATAATCAAGGAAATCAGACTCTTAGGATCTTTTCTATTTTCTTCCACTGCAATGTCCTTGAGGAAGAAGCTGTGTTTTCAGCCTAGTCCTTGGGATGCCAGGGACTTTAAGGACAGAAGTGTACTGTGTGAGTGTAAGTGTGTGTGTGTGTGTGTGTGTGTGTGCATGTGCACATTCCTAATGGGATCCTGGTGGGGCTTGGGCTCCTTGTAGGGGAAGAGGGGAAGAAATGAGAGAAGTGGAGGTAAGGGTGGAGCCCAGGAGATGCCCTTCTGATGTTTTTGCCTTGGAAGTGGTTGTCAACTGCTGGGAGAATAGCTCATTATTTCAGACTGGGAAAGAGGTGGCAGCTTCTCTGAGGAGTGCTGACTGGTCTGCCTATTCTTTCTTGAATTTCCATATCAGCTATCGCAACAGAAATTCTACATAATGAAGCACCACACAAGTCAGTGACTAAAAAAAAGTCATTTATTACTATAATTCATACTGATGGCACTTTGCTCTAGCCTGGGCATCTATGCTCCATGTGTCTCTGTTCCTTCTCCTGGCACCAGCAGGCTAGCCTGTGCTCACCCTTCTCACAGGGACACCAGAGCCCAGAAAGAGAGCCCTACTTTGCAAGTGCTTTCACGTAGGTCGTGTTTGCCAATATCTCATTAGCCAAAATAAATCACATGACTGAGGCTGGGTGGGGAATTACTTTCTGTGCATAGCAGATTAAATTGCAAAGGTGGACACAACAAGGGGGAAGAATTGGATCTATTAAGCATTCTACCTTGGGATAGGGGAGCCTCTCCAGCTTTTCTCCAGAGGAAAAGTCTTTTTCTACAAAGTGTAATTTCAGGGGCTATGACAGTGATATGGTCAGAGCCAGGGAGTGGCCATTGCCTGACCTTTAGAACAAGGTTGTCCACCATTAACTTTAACCTTGGCAAAGTCTGCTTCTGCTGGAACAACTTACCTTGCATCTGTTTAGCATACCCACCAGCCTGAGATACAGGTGCAGCCCTTTCACCAACTTTTCTGATTATCTGTCTAGCAGGAAACCCAGGGCTCCCTGACACCCTTACCCTGATGCCTTGGCTTTGGAGTCCAAGGGCCAGGAAGATGAGAGTCTTTGCTAGTCACTGCTTATTTCCCTTAGAGAGCAAACAGTAATCATGTGGCCCTCCATTGCCTGCCATTCCAGAGCTGACCCTCTTCTCCTTGCTTTTTCCATAGTTACCAGTCTGGACTCTTTACTTCATGGGAAGTTATTTTCTGGAACCCAGAGGCCTTTTGTCACCCATAGGCTCAGGAAGGGACATCTTAATTATCCCAAGGGTCCTCAACCTGTCAGAAGTCTAAATGCAAGGTCAGTCTTAATGCTTTTCCTCCCTTTGCCCTTTTGTGAGTTTGCCCTCCATCTCCCTACCTCCTTTTCCCTGGAGACAGTGGGCCAAATATCCTATTACACCTTTCCTCAGGGCCTCATCTTCCTTCCCCTTGAAGGGGCCACTTAAGCGACTTCTCAAAAACAGAAAGACTTTTTTTTCATTAGCTTGAGAAGCTGGCTGGCAGCTTTTCTTGAAAACAAACATAATCACTTTTCCATTTCAGCATGTTGGTGCATTTGTTTATGTTTTGCTTAAGGTTGTGTTTGAGCTCAGGGCCCTGAGGTGAGAAAAAAAATGGAAATCTACAGGTCTGGGTCCCTCCCCCACCCCCAGGGCCTGTGCTGCTGTGACATTCCACACCCCACACAAGAGAATCCTTTAGCTCATTTTCCTGTCATCTTTCCCAGGCCAGGATCCAACTTGTTTTGAGTGTGTGGCTGACCCCAAATGTACAGCCCTGCTCTCTGTCCCTGGGCTCTGAAGTCCAAACATCCCCCACCCTCAAAACTGGTTTTAAAAAGCAGGATAGGGGCACCTGGGTGGCTCAGTCAGTTAAGTGTCCAACTTTGACCCAGGTCATGATCTCACGGTTCGTGGGTTTGAGCCCTGTGTTGGGCTGTCTGCTGACAGCTCAGAGCCTGGAACCTGACTCCGATTCTGTGTCTCCCCCTCTCTCTCTGCCCCTCTCCCACTCATGATATGTCTCAAAAATAAATAAATATTACAATTTTTTAAAAAAATAAATAAAAAGCAGTATTAAAAGGAGGCTAGTGGAAGGAGGAAAGAAGAGGTGTGGCTGGGGGACTTCAGAGCTGCAAATATTTAGGTATCTGCAATTGATTTAAGACCATTCTAATTTAGCAGCTGTCTTGGCACAGCTGGCCATCCTGGCACATAGCAGCCATTTAGCAAAGAATGTATTTAATATGATTTATGCAAGCAATGCCATGAAAGAATCCTAATCAAAATATGGTCTTGGAGGTGGCAACAGCATGGAGTTTTTCTCTGTGTTGAGGCTTGGTTTCCCCTTCACCTTTGGAGGGTCTCTCTCTCTCTGTGTGTAGCAAATTGTCTCAAAATTATAAAGACAGTGAATTTTGTCTGTCTGGGCCTTGAGTCTCCATTTTAAACTTCCTTCAATCCCAGATATCTCTGCATATCCAGTTTTCTACTAAGTTATTTCTATCAATCCATTCAAACACACATCTAGGGCTAATGACCACCCTTGTGCTAGATGAGGTGGATATAGGCTCTGTCCTCAGGAGCTCACATTTTATCAGATAATGCCAATTCCCTACCTATATCCCCTGGCCATGAAAGAAGACATATGCATGGTTGGTGAACAGTTTCCATACATACCTACCATGAACCCTTGAATCTCTGAGCACTCTCTCGGGCCAGATACCCATAGCCTATGGTATATGGGGTTCAGTCCATGGAAAGGGAAGCAGAAGGGCTGAGATCTTAGCAAAGCAACCCTTAGGCGTTTAGGGGTTCAAAATGAGGGGGAATGAATTCCCCAGATTCCTTGGTCTTTGGTAGGATAATTCCAAATTGTGTCCCATGGAGTTCTTCCTAGGGTCCCCTTCACCGTAGTGGTGATCAGCTCACTGTTGCCTACTTGGTTTCTCCCTTCCATGTTTCACTTTCCCACCCCTTCATTGATTCTTGGGATTACCTCCAAAGTTAAGTGGAGCCTGAAGATGCAGGTTTGAACCCTGGATCAGCACCTGATACATGTGTGATGTTGGGCAAGCCATTTTGACTTCTGAACCCATTTTCCTATCTTTAAAATCTGTTTATATTATTACTTTTTAAATTGAGACTCAAATGAGATAATGCATGTGAAGTGCAAAAAAAGTACTTTCATTTATTCAATACATATTTTTGGAGATCCTACAATGTTTCAGGCTTATAGCTAACACTTATAGAAGACCTACCTGTTTGGGGCACTGTGCTTAGGGCTCCATGCACATTATTTCATTTAATCCATTCAACACCCTGTGCAAAAGTACTGCCATTATTCTCAAAGATGAAAATAAAGACCATTGGAAATTTAAAAAATAAAGCTGAATCCTTCACCCTTCCCATTGAGGGACTGACTTAAAGTTGTTAATTCTCCTCCTGGAAGAGCTAACAGGGTGTGTCCATTGGCATCACCTGCCTTTTATGTATCTTTAGCCATCATGAGCAGCTCCAAGAAGTCCAGGTGGCCACCTTCTCACTGTGTCCTCAAAGGTCTGCCCTCTGTGCCCACACAACTCAGGTGTTTCTCTGCATCCAAATTCCCTCTTATTCACCATGCCCTGGACACTGCATGACCTCTTCTTCATAAGGCCATTACTTCCATGACATAACTGGCTTTTATAGCACACAGAAGAAGGCAGACACTTAGAAAAAATGCCAAGACAGAGGAATTTATCCCAAATGAAAGAACAAGATATGGCCATGGCCAGAAATCTAAGCAAAACAGATATAAGTAGCATGCCTTATGGAGAATTTAAAGCAATAATCATAAGGATACTTGCTGGGCTTGATAAAAGAATAGAAGACATCAGTTAGACACTCATCACAGAAATAAAAAAGTTAAAAAAGAATCAATCAGAAACGAGAAGGCAATAAATGAAATTGGAAACAGGCTTGATATGAACAGCAGGCTAGAAGCAGACAAACGAATTAGCAACTTAGAACACAGAGTAAAGGAAAGTAATCAAGCTGAATAAAAGAGAGAAAATAGAATTATTTTTCTAAAATAACCTCCCATGAAGTAAAGAGTCCAGACTGGTAACTAGGGAAAAAGCAAGGAGAAGAGGGTCAGCTCTGGACTGGCAGAGAGAATAGACTTAGGGAATTCAATGAGTCTGTCAAACATAATAACATTCATATCATAGGAGTCCCAAGAGAAGAGAGAGAAAGGGAGGCAGAAAATTTATTTGAAGAAATAATAGCTGAAAACCTCCCTAATCTGGGGAAGGACATAGACATCCAGAAGGCACAGAGAACTCCCATCAAAATCAGCAAAGCAGGCTGACACCCAAGGCATACTGTAATTAAACTTGCAAAATAGTGATAAAGAAAAAATCTTCAGGAAGATGGCAGCGTAGGAGGACGCTGGGCTCACCGTGTCCTGCTGATCACTTAGATTCCACCCACACCTGCCTAAATAACCCAGAAAACCACCAAAAGACTAGCAGAATGGATTCTCTGGAGCCAAGCATAGACAAGAGGCCCACAGAAGAGGGTAGAAAGGGTGAGAGGTGGTGCACGCTACACGGACTGGCGGGAGGGAGCTGGGGCAGAGGGGAAGCCTGATGGCCAAGCAGAGCCCCGGAGTCTGGCTTGCAAAAGTGGAGGGGCTGGATGGAATGTGTTCTGACAGCAAGCGGGACTTAACATCTGGAAGGTTATAAGTTAACAGCTCTGCTCAGTGAGCAGGAGGGCTGGAGGAAAATGGGAGGGAGAGTTCAGCCCCGGACAAGAGAACACAGCTTGGAGGGGAACAAAGGCGCTTGCCAGCGCCATCTCCCTCGCCCATCCACCAGCCAAAATCCCAAAGGGAACCAGTTCCTGTGAGGGAAATTGTTTGCACTGTGCAAACACCCAACGCTGTGCTTCTGCGGATCCAACCCTCCGGAGGCAGGTCTGACTCCCTCCCGGTGCTGCAGACTCCCTCCCGAAGTGGACCTCTGAAGGAAAAGCGAGCTAAGTCTGCCCCTCCTACCCCTGTGCACTTTTCTGATCCACCCCAGCTAATATGCCAGATCCCCAGCACCACAAGCCTGGCAATGTGCAAGCAGCCCAGATGGTCCATGCCACCTCACAGTGAATCCCGGCCCTAGGAGAGGAGAAGAGAAGGTACACACCAGTCTGACTGTAGCTCCAGTGGTGGGCTGGGGGCAGACAGCAGGTCTGAC
The DNA here is from genome assembly GCF_028018385.1 of Neofelis nebulosa. NCBI lineage: Eukaryota > Metazoa > Chordata > Mammalia > Carnivora > Felidae > Neofelis > Neofelis nebulosa. Next base: position 25,033,392 of record NC_080798.1, on the reverse strand, counting down.
TGCAGCCCCGCCCACCAACACAAGTTATTCAAGGCAGCACAGGGTAAGTGCCCTGCAGTTCTGCACCACTCCAGGGACTATCCAAAATGACCAAACGGAAGAATTCCCCTCAAAAAAACCTCCAGGAAATAACAACAGCTAACGAACTGATCAAAAACGATTTAAACAATATAACAGAAAGTGAATTTAGAATAATAGTCATAAAATTAATCGCTGGGCTTGAAAACAGTACAAAGCACAGCAGAGAATCTCTTGCTACAGAGATCAAGAGACTAAGGAACAGCCAGGAGGAGCTAAAAAATGCTATCAATGAACTGCAAAATAAAATGGAGACGACCACAGCTCGGATTGAAGAGGCAGAGGAGAGAATAGGGGAACTAGAAGATAAAATTATGGAAAAAGAAGAAGCTGAGAAAAAGAGAGATAAAAAAAATCCAGGAGTATGAGGGGAAAATTAGAGAACTAAGTGATGCACTAAAGATAAATAATCTACGCATAATTGGTATTCCAGAGGACGAAGAGAGAGGGAAAGGTGCTGAAGGGGTACTTGAAGAAATAATAGCTGAGAACTTCCCTGATCTGGGGAAGGAAAAAGGCATTGGAATCCAAGAGGCACAGAGAACTCCCTTCAGATGTAACTTGAATCAATCTTCTGCACGACATATAGTGAAACTGGCTAAATAGAAAGGATAAAGAGAAAATTCTGAAAGCAGCTAGAGATAAATGTGCTCTAACATATAAAGGGAGACCTATATGACTCGTGACCGATCTCTCTACTGAAACTTGGCAGGCCAGAAAGGAATGGCAGGAGATCTTCAATGTGATGAACAGAAAAAAATATGCAGCCGAGAATCCTTTATCCAGCAAGTCTGTCATTTAGAATAGGAGAGATAAAGGTCTTCCAAAACAAAAACTGAAGGAATTCAACACTAAACCAGCCCTACAAGAGATCCTAAGGGGGATCCTGTGAGACAAAGTACCTGAGACATTGCTACAAGCATGAAACCTACAGACATCACAGTGATTCTAAACCCATATCTTTCTATAATATCACTGAATGTAAATGGACTAAATGCGCCAACCAAAAGACATAGGGTATAAAAATGGATAAAAAAACAGGACCCATCTATTTGCTGTCTACAAGAGACTCATTTTAGACCTGGGGACACCTTAGATTGAGAGTGAAGGTAAGGAGAACTTTTTATCATGCTACTGGAAGTCAAAAGAAAGCTGGAGTAGCCATACTTATATCAGACAAACTAGACTTTAAATTAAAAGTTGTAACAAGAGATGAAGAAGGGCAATATAAAATAATTACAGGGTCTATCCATCAAGAAGAAATAACAATTATAAATGTCTATGCGCCAAATACAGGAGCCCCCAAATATATAAAACACCCAACTCACTCAACTCACAAACATAAGCAACCTTATTGACAAGAATGTGGTAATTTCAGGGAACTTTAATACCCCACTTAAAACAATGAATAGATCATCTAGACACATGGTCAATATAGAAACAAGGACCCTGAATGATACATTGGATCAGACGGACTTGACAGATATATTTAGAACTCTGCATCCCAAAGCAACAGAATATACTTTCTTCTCAAGTGCACATGGAACATTCTCCAAGATAGATCACATACTGGATCACAAAACAGCCCTTCATAAGTATACAAGAATTGAGACCATACCATGCATACTTTCGGACCACAATGCTATGAAGCTTGAAATCAACCACAGGAAAAAGTCGGGAAAACCTCCAAAAGCATGGCCATTAAAGAACACCCTACTAAAGAATGAATGGGTCAACCAGGCAATTAGAGAAGAAATTAAAAATTATATGGAAACAAATGAAAATGAAAATACAAGAATCCAAAAGCTTTGGGATGCAGTGAAGGCAGCCCTGAGAGGAAACTACATTGCAATCCAGGCCTATCTCAAGAAACAAGAATAATTCCAAATACAAAATCTAACAGCACACCTAAAGGAAATAGAAGCAGAACAGCAAAGACACCCCAAACCCAGCAGAAGAAGAGAAATAATAAAGATCAGAGCAGAAATAAACAATATAGAATCTAAAAAAGCTGTAGAGCAGATCAATGAAACTAAGAGTTGGTTTTTTGAAAAAATAAACAAAATTGATAAACCTCTAGCCAGGCTTCTCAAAAAGAAAAGGGAGATGACCCAAATAGATAAAGTCATGAATGAAAATGGAATTATTACAACCAATCCCTCAGAAATGCAAGCAATTATCAGGGAATACTATGAAAAATTATATGCCACCAACTGGACAACCTGGAAGAAATGGACAAATTCCTAAACACCCACACGCTTCCAAAACTCAATCAGGAGGAAATGGAAAGCTTGAACAGACCCATAACCAGCGAAGAAATTGAGTCAGTCATCAAAAATCTCCCAACAAACAAGAGTCCAGGACCAGATGGCTTCCCAGGGGAGTTCTACCAGACGTTTAAAGCAGAGATAATACCTATCCTTCTCAAGCTATTCCAAGAAATAGAAAGGGAAGGAAAACTTCCAGACTCATTCTATGAGCCAGTATTATTTTGATTCCCAAACCAGACAGAAACCCAGAAAAAAAAGCAAACTACAGGCCAATATCCCTGATGAATAAGGATGCAAAAATTCTCAATAAGGTACTAGCAAATCGAATTCAACGGCATATAAAAAGAATTATTCACCATGATCAAGTGGGATTCATTCCTGGGACGCAGGGCTGGTTCAACATTCACAAATCAATCAACGTGATACATCACATTAATAAAAGAAAAGATAAGAACCATATGATCCTGTCAATCGATGCAGAAAAGGCCTTTGACAAAATTCAGCACCCTTTCTTAATAAAAACCCTTGAGAAAGTCGGGATAGAAGGAACATACTTAAACATCATAAAAGCCATTCATGAAAAGCCCACAGCTAACATCATCCTCAATGGGGAAAAACTGAGTGCTTTCCCCCTGAGATCAGGAACATGACAGGGATGCCCACTCTCACCACTGTTGTTTAACATAGTGTTGGAAGTGCTAGCATCAGCAATCAGACAACAAAAGGAAATCAAAGGCATCAAAATTGGCAAAGATGAAGTCAAGCTTTCACTTTTTGCAGATGACTTGATACTATACATGGAAAATCCGATAGACTCCACCAAAAGTCTGCTAGAACTGATACATGAATTCAGCAAAGTTGCAGGATACAAAATCAATGTACAGAAATCAGTTGCATTTTTATACCCTAACAAGCAACAGAAAGACAAATAAAGAAACTGATGCCATTCACAATTGCACCAAGAAGCATAAACTACCTAGGAATAAATCTAACCAAAGATGTAAAAGATCTGTATGCTGAAAACTATAGAAAGCTTATGAATGTATTTGAAGAAGATATAAAGAAATGGAAAAACATTCCATGCTCATGGATTGGAAGAATAAATATGTCAAAATGTCAATACTACCCAAAGCTATCTACACATTCAATGCAATCCCAATCAAAATTGCACCAGCATTCTTCTCGAAACTAGAACAAGCAATCCTAAAATTCATATGGAACCACAAAAGGCCCCGAATAGCCAAAGTAATTTTGAAGAAGAAGACCAAAGCAGGAGGCATCACAATCCCAGACTTTAGCCTCTACTACAAAGTTGTCATCAAGACAGCATGGTGGCACAAAACAGACACATAGACCAATGGAATAGAATAGAAACTCCAGAACTAGACCCAGAAACGTATGGCCAACTCATCTTTGACAAAGCAGGAAAGAACATCCAATGGAAAAAAGACAGTCTCTTTAACAAATGGTGCTGGGAGAACTGGATAGCAACATGCAGAAGGTTGAAACTAGACCACTTTCTCACACCATTCACAAAAATAAACTCAAAATGGATAAAGGATGTGAGACAGGAATGTGAGACTGGAAACCATCAAAACCCTAGAGGAGAAACAGGAAAAAACCTCTCTGACCTCAGCCACAGCAATTTTTTACTTGACACATCTCCAAAGACAGGTGAATTAAAAGCAAAAATGAACGATTGGGACCTCATGAAGATAAAAAGCTTCTGCACTGCAAAGGAGACAATCAACAAAACTAAAAGGCAACCAACGGAATGGGAAAAGATATTTGCAAATGACATATCGGACAAAGGGCTAGTATCCAAAATCTGTAAAGAATTCACCAAACTCCACACCTGAAAAACAAATAACCCAGTGAAGAAATGGGCAGAAAACATGAATAGACACTTCTCAAAAGAAGACATCCGGATGGCCAATAGGCACATGAAAAGATGCTCAACGTCGCTCTTTATCAGGGAAATACAAGTCAAAACCACCCTCAGATATCACCTCACGCCAGTCAGAGTGGCCAAAATGAACAAATCAGGAGACTATAGATGCTGGAGAGGATGTGGAGAAACGGGAACCCTCTTGCACTGTTGGTGGGAATGCAAACTGGTGCAGCCACTCTGGAAAGCAGTGTGGAGGTTCCTCAGAAAATTAAAAATAGACCTACCCTATGACCCAGCAGTAGCACTGCTAGGAATTTACCCAAGGGATACAGGAGTACTGATGCATAGGGGCACTTGTACCCCAATGCTTATAGCAGCACTCTCAACAATAGTCAAATTGTGGAAAGAGCCTAAATGTCCATCAACTGATGAATGGATAAAGGAATTGTGGTTTATATACACAATGGAGTACTACATGGCAATGAGAAAGAATGAAATATGGCCCTTTGTAGCAACGTGGATGGAACTGGAGAGTGTGATGCTAAGTGAAATAAGCCATACAGAGAAAGACAGATACCATAAGTTTTCACTCTTATGTGGATCCTGAGAAACTTAACAGAAACCCATGGGGGAGGGGGAAAAAAAAGAGGTTAGAGTGGGAGAGAGTCAAAGCATAGGAGACTCTTAAAAACTGAGAACAAACTGAGGGTTGATGGAGGGTGGGAAGGAGGAGAGGGTAGGTGATGGGTATTGAAGAGGGCATCTTTTGGGATGAACACTGGGTGTTGTATGGAAACCAATTTGACAATACATTTCATATATTAAAAAAAGAAAAAAAAAGAAAAAATCTTCAAAGCAGCAAGACAAAAGAGGTCTTTAACTTAAAATGGAAAACACATAAAGCTAGCTGGAGATTTCTCCGAGGAAAGTTCGCAAGCCAGAAGGGAATGGCATGATACATTCAAAGTTCTAAATGGGAAAAATCTACAGCCAAGAATACTCTATTCAGCAAGGTTATCATTCCGAATAGAAGGAGAGGTATAGAGTTTTTCAGAGAAACAAAAACAAAAGGAGTTCATGATCACTAAACCAGCCCTGCAAGAAACATTAAAGGGGACTCTTTGAGTGGGAAGGAAAGACCAAAAGTGACAAAGACAAGATAAGAACAGAGAAAATCTCCAGAAACAATGACAAAACAAGTAATAAAATGCCACTAAATACATATCTATCAATAATTATGTAGTGGACTAAGTTCTCCAATTAAAAGACCTAAGGTGTCAGAATGGATAAAACACAAGACCTATCTATACACTGCTTTCAAGAGACTCATTTTATTTTTTTTATTTTTATTTTTTATTTTTTTAATTTTATTTATTTTTTTATTTTTATTTTTTTTTCCAATATATGAAGTTTATTGTCAAATTGGTTTCCATACAACACCCAGTGCTCATCCCAACAGGTGTCCTCCTCAATGCCCATCACCCACTTTCCCCTCCCTGCCACCCCCCAACAAACCTCAGTTTATTCTCAGATTTTAAGAGTTAGAGACTCATTTTAGACCTAACGTCATTTGAAGGTTGAAACTGAGGGGGTAGAGAAACATTTATCATTTGAATGGATGTCAAAAGAAAGCAGGAATAGTATTGGACAAACTAGACTTTAAGACAAAGATTATAAAAAGAGACAAATAAGGGCACTATATAATCAAAAAAGGGAAAATCCAACAAGAACATATAACAATTATAAATATTTATGCACCAAGCATGAAAACACCTAAGTATATAAAACAATCAATAACAGACAAAAAATAAGTAATTGATTATAGGATAATAATAGTAGGGGACTTTAACACCCCACTTACATGAATGGGCAGATTATCTAAACAGAAAAGCAACAAGAAACAATGGCTTTGAATTACACACTAGACCAGATGGAATTAACATATATATTCAGGATATTCCATCCTCAAACAGTAGAAAGTTTTTCAAGTACACATGGAACATTGTCCAGAATAGATCACATATTAGGTCACAAATCAGACTCAACAAGTACAAAAATATTGAGGTCATGCCATTCACATTTTCCGACCACAACTCTATGAAACTAGAAGTCAACCACAAGAAAAATATTGAAAAGACCACAAATACACGGAGGTTAAACAACATGCTACTAAACAATGAATGAGTCAACCAGGAAATCAAAGAAGAAATTAAAAAAAAATACATGGAAACAAATGAAAATAAAAACATGACATCCAAAACCTTTGGGATGCAGCAGAAGTGCTCATAAGAGGAAAGTATATAGCAATACAGAAGCAAGAAAAATCTCAAATAAACAGGCTGACTTTATGCCTCAAGGAGCTAGAAAAGAAAAACAAATGAAGCCTAACATCAACAGAAGGAAGGAAATATAGCAGAAATAAAGGATATATAAACTAAAACAAACAACCCCACCCCCAAAACCCAGTAGAACAGATCAATGAAACAATGAGATGGTTTTTTGAAAATATTAATAAAATTGATAAATCTCTTGTCAGACTTATCAAATGAAAAGAGCTAGGATCAAATAAACAAAATCATAGTTCAGAGAGGAGAGATAACAGCCAACACCACAGAAATACAAACAATTATAAGAGAATATTATGAAAAACTATATGCCAACCAATTGGACAACCTAGAAGAAATGGATAGATTTTTAAAAACATATAAAGTGCCAAAACTGAAACAGGAAGAAATAAAAACCTTGAACAGACTGATGGCTAGCAGAGAAATTCATTCAGTAATCAAAAACCTCCCAACAATAAAAAATCCAGGGCCAAATGGCTTCCCAGGGGAATTCTACCAAATACTTGAAGAGGAGTTAATACGTATTCTTAACTATTCCAAAAAATAGAAAAGGAAGGAAAACTTCCAAATTCATTCTATGAGGCAGTAATACCAAAATCAGATAAAGACTCCACTAAAAAAGAGAACTACAGGTCAATGTCTCTGATGAACATAGATGCAAAACTTCTCAACAAAATACTAGCAAACTAAATCCAATGATATATTAAAAAAAATCATTCACTGTGATCAAGTAGGATTGATTCTGGGATTGCAAGTATGGTTCAATATCCTCTATCAATCAGTGTGATAACTCACAATAAAAGAAAGGATAAGAACCATATGATAATTTCAATAGATGCAGAAAAAACATTTGATAAAATACAATAGCCATTCATGATAAAAACAACCACCAACAAAAACCACCATGTTCAGAGGGAACATGCCTCAACATACTAAAGGCCATATATGAAACACGCACAGCTAAAATCATCCTTAATGGGAAAATACTGAAAGCTTTTCCCCCTAAGGTCAGGAACAAGATAAGGATGCCCATTCTCACCACCATATTCAACATAGTATTGGAAGTCCTGACCACAGCAATCAGATAACAAAAAGAAATAAAAGGCATCCAAACCAGCAATCAAGAAGTAAAACTTTCCCTATTTGCAGATGAGATGATACTCTATATAGAAAACTCAAAGGGGAGCCTGGGTGGCTCAGTTGGCTAAACGTCTGACTCTTGATTTTGGCTCGGGTCATGGTCTCACCGTTCATGGGATCAAGTCCTGCAGCTTGCTTTGAATTCTCTTTCTCTCTCTCTCCCCCATCCCTCCCCTCTCTCAAAATAAATAAATAAACCTTAAAAAAACCCAAAGGACTCCACCAAAAAACTTCTAGAACTGATAAACAAATCAGTAAATATACAGAAGTCTGTTACATTTCTATATACCAAGAATGAAGCAGCAGAAAGAGAAATTAAGAAATCAATCCCATTTACAGTTGCGCTAAAAACCATAAGATACCTAGGAATAAACCTGACTAAACAGGTGAAACACTTGTTCTCTGAAAACTATAAAACACTGATGAAAGTAATTGGAGATAACACAAAAAAATGGAAAAACATTCCAACCTCATGGATTGGAAAAACGAGTAATGTTATAATGTCCATACTACCCAAAGCAATCTACACATTTAATGCAATCTCTATCAAAATATCACTAGCATTGTTCACAGAGCTAAAACAAGCAATCCTAAAATTTGTATGGAACAACAAAAGACCTTGAATAGCCAAAACAACCTTGAAAAAGAAAAACAAAGCTGGAGGCATCACAATTCCAGACTTCAAGTTATATTACAAAGGTGTAGTAATCAAAACAATGTGGTACCAGCACAAAAACAGACACATAGATAAGTGGAACAGAATAGAAGACTCAGAAATGAACCCATGACTATATGGTCAATTAATCTTTGACAAAGCAGGAATGAATATCCAATGGGAAAAGACTGTCTCTTCAACAAATGGCATTGGGAAAACAGGACAGCAACATGCAGAAGAATGAAACTGGACTGCTTTCTTACACCATACACAACAATAAACTCAAAATTGATGAAAGACAAATGGGAGACTTGAAACCATCAAAATCCTAGTGGAGAACACACCTGTAGCAGCTTCTTTCTAGATACGTATCCTGAGGCAAGACAAACAAAAGCAAAAATAAACTATTAGGACTTCATCAAAATAAAAATCTTCTGCACAGCAAAGGAAACAATCAACAAAATTAAAAGGCAACCTACAGAATGGGAGAAGATATTTGCAAATGACATATCTGTTAAGGGGTTGGTATCCAAAATATATAAATAATGTATACAACTCAACACCCAAAAAACTCCCCAAATAATCCAATTAAAAATGGGCAAAAGACACAAATATACATTTTTTCCAAAGATATACAGATGGCCAACAGACACATGAAAAGATGCTCAACATCACTGATCATTAGGGAAATGCAAATCAAAACTATAATGAGATGTCACCTCACACCTCCCAGAATGGCTAAAATCAACACAAGAAACAACAGGTGTTGGTGAGGATGCGAAGAAAGGGGAACAATTGTGCACTGTTGATGGGAATGGAAACTGGTACAGCAACTGTGGAAAACAGTATGGAGATTCTTCATAAAGTTAAAAATAGAACTACCCTATGATCCATGAATTGCACTACTATTTACCCCCAAAATCCAAAAAAAAAAAAAAACTAATTAAAAGTTATACATGCTTCCTGATGTTTATAGCAACATTATCTACAATAGCCAAATTATGGAAATAAAGAGGCCAACTGTCCATTGACTGATGAATGGATAAAGAAGAAATAGTATGTACATATGCAATGGAATATTAATCAGCCATAAAAAGAATGAAATCATGCCATTTGCAATGATGTGGATGGAACTGGATGCTAAGCAAAAGAAGTCAGGTTAAAGACAAATATCATATGATTTCACTCATATATGGAATCTAAGAAACAAAACAAACTAGCAAAGGGAGGAGAGAGAGACAGAGAGAGAGAGAGAGAGAGGCAACCCGAGAAGCAAACTATTAACTGTAGAGAACAAACTGATGGTTACCAGAGGGGAGGTGGGGGGGGGGGGAGGATGGGTGAAACAGGTGATGGGGATTAAGGAGTGCATTTGTTGTGATGAGCAAGTGTTGTATATGTAAGTGTTGAATCACTATAATGCATATCTGAAATAATAATACAATGTGTGTTAAGTAACTGGAATTTAAAAACTTAAAAAATAAAAAATAAAGCTGATTTATGAACTCTGGGAGATAAGAAGGGAATACTCACCAATGGAGTAATTCACTAAAGCCAGGGTTTTGAAATGCTAGGAAAGGAGGCATATGGTTCATGGTACTTATATTGATTAAGGATTGAAAGCCCGCACTCCAGTAGGACTGAGTAAGTCCACGGGTCTAAACACAACTAGTTTAAAGAAAACCCATGTTTATTGAACAGGAAGGAAACTTCAGATACCCAGTACAGTGTCTGGCACTCTTGAGCGCTCAAAATCTTGGTCCTTGTAGGGGAGGAAAAAGTTTCTCTCAAACCTTCTGGGTTCCATAGCTGGGTCTATGAAACAGACAATAGGGAAATTAATAGGAGAAAAGTTTTACGAATCTACTAATTTTTAGTATTATGTGCATGGCAGCATCAGGAAAAAAAAGGTGAATTCCTAAAAAAATCAGTGAATTTTGAGAGCTCATATGCCATGTTAATTGCAGAAGGGGGAGGGGAATGCAGGCCATTCAGGGGGGCGGTTGATTTTTAGGAAAGATAGATGGGTCCTTAGCATAATAGATGGGATGTATGACAGTTTGTGATAGAGTTTGTCTTTTTGGTGTCAACTTCTGGTATCATTTTTATGTAACAAGAGTCAATCCTCCCTGGTGAATAAAACTCCTGGGGAGGAAATTAAAGACAATTGAGGTCCTTCTGCAAGGTTTGTCTTTAGACAGAAAAAGAGCATTCAGAGAAACTCTCTCTGCATTTACTGTTTTTCAAGTGTTGTCAGTTAAAAATGCTCATTATACCAAAGTGGCATAGTTTGAGAGGGTATGTCTTGAACTCCTTCTTCTTGAACAACTTAAGCTGGTGAGAACAGAGTTCAGGCTTGCTATGCGTTGGGCAAGCTGCAGGACATTTTCTTTCTTTCTTTTTTTTTCAAGTGAAAATTCTTTTTTTTCAATTTTATTTTTAAAATTTACATCCACGTTAGCATATAGTGCAACAAAGATTTCAGGAATAGATTCCTTAATGCCTCTTACCCATTTAATCCATCCCCCCTCTCACAACCTCTCCAGTAACCCTCTTTTTGTTCTCCATATTGAAGAGTCTTTTATATTTTTGTCCCCTGCCCTGTTTTTACATTATTTTTGTTTCCCTTCCCTTATGTTCATCTGTTCTGTAACTTACAGTCCTTATATGAAGTGAAGTCATATGATATTTGAGTGAAGTCATATGATATTTGTCTTTCTCTGACTGACTGATTTCGCTTAGCAAAATACTCTCTAGTTCCATCCAAGTAGTTGCAAATGGCAGGATTTCATTCATTTTGATTGCCGAGTAATATTCCATTGTATATATATATGTCATATCTTATCCATTAATCCATTCATCCATTGATGTACATTTGGGCTCTTTCCATACTTTGGCTATTGTTGGTAGTGCTGCTATAAACATTGGGGTGCATTTGCCCCTTTGAAACAGCATACCTGTATCCCTTGGACAAATACCTAGTAGCGCACTTGCTGGATCATAGGGTAGTTCTATTTTTAACTTTTTCAGGAACCTCCATACTGTTTTCTAGAGTGGCTGCACCAGCTTGCATTCCCACCAGCAGTGCCAAAGACATCCTCTTTCTCTGCATCCTCGCTAACATCTGTTGTTGCCTGAGTTGTTAATGTTAGCCATTCTGAAAAGTGTGAGGTGGTATCTCATTGTGGTTTTGATTTGTATTTCCTCGATGATGAGTGATATTGAGCATTTTTTCATATGTCGGTTGGCCATCTGGATGTCTTCTTTGGAGAAGTGTCTATTTTTGTCTTTTGCCCATTTCTTCACTGGATTAATATTTTTTGGGGGGTGTTGAGTTCGATAAGTTCTTTATAGATTTTGGATACTAACCCTTTCACTGATATGTCACTTGCAAATATCTTTTCCCATTCCATCGGTTGTCTTTTAGTTTTGCTGATTGTTTCCTTCGCTGTGCAGAAGTTTTTATTTTGATGAGGTCCCAATGGTTCATTTTTGGTTTTGTTTCCCTTGCCTCCAGAGATGTGTTGAGTAAGAAGTTGCTGTGGCCAAGATCAAAGAGGTTTCTGCCTGCTTTCTCCTCGAGGATTTGATGGCTTCCTGTCTTACATTGAGGTCTTTCATCCATTTTGAATTTATTTTTGTGTATGGTGTGAGAAAGTGGTCCGGGTTCATTCTTTTGCATGTCACTGTTCACTACTTGCTGAAGAGACTGTCTTTATTCAATTGTATATTCTTTCCTGCTTTGTCCAAGATTAGTTGGCCACACGTTTGTGGGTCCATTTCTGTGTTCTGTATTCTGTTCCATTGATCTGTCTGAGTGTCTGTTTTGGTGCCAATACCATGCTTTTTTGATGATTACAGCTTTGTAGTATAGCTTGAAGTCCGGGATTCTGATGCCTCCTGCTTTGGTTTTCTTTTTCAAGATTGTTTTGGCTATGTGGGGTCTTTTCTGGTTCCATACAAATTTTAGGATTTGTTTGTTACAGATATGTGAAGAATGATGGTGTTATTTTGATAGGTATTGCATTGAATATGTAGATTACTTTGGATAGTATCAACATTTTAACAATATTTTTTCTTCCTATCCAGGAGTACAGAATCTTTTTCCATTTTTTTGTTCCTTCTTCAATTGCTTTCATAAGCTTTCTATAGTTTTTAGTGTATAGATTTTTCACCTCTTTGGTTAGATTTATTCCTAGGTATTTTATGGTTTTTGGTGCAATTGTGAATGGGATTGATTCCTTGATTTCCCTTTCTGTTGCTTCATTATTGGTGTACAGGAATGCAACCGATTTCTGTGCATTGATTTTATATCCTGCAACTTTGCTAAATTCATGGATCAGTTCTAGCAGTTTTTTCGTGGAATCTTTTGGGTTTTCCATATAGAATATCATGTCATCTGCGAAGAGTGAAAGTTTGACCTCCTCCTTGCAGATTTGGGTGCCTTTTATTTCTTTGTGTTGTCTGATTGCAGAGGCTAAGACTTCCAATACTATGTTGTATAACAGTGGTGAGAATGGACATCCCTGTCTTCTTACTGACCTTAGTGGGAAAGCTCTCAGTTTTTCCCTGTTGAGGATGACATTAGCGTTAGGTCTTTCATATATGGATTTTATGATCTTGAGGTATGGTGCTTCTATCCCTACTGTCTTGAGGGTTTTTATCAAGAAAGGATGCTGCGTTTTGTCAATTCTTTCTCTGCATCTATTGAGAGGATCATATGGTTCTTGTCCTTTCTTTTATTGATGTGATGAATCACATTGATTGTTTTGTGGATATTGAACCAGCCCTGCATCCTGGGTATAAATCCCACTTGGTCGTGGTGAATAATTTTTTTAATGTATTGTTGGATCCAGTTAGCTAATATCTTTTGAGGATTTTCGCATCCATGTTCATCAGGGAGATTGGTCTATAGTTCTCCTTCTTAGTGGGGTCTTTGTCTGGTTTTGGAATTAAGGTAATGCTGGCTTTATAGAGTTTGGAAATTTTCTTTCTATTTCTATTTTTTTGGAACAGCTTCAAAAGAATAGGTGTTAACTCCTCCTTAAATGTTTTGTAGAATTACTCTGGAAAGCCATCTGTCCCTAAACTCTTGTTTTTTGGGAGATTTTTGATTATTAATTTGATTTCTTTACTGATTATGGGTCTGTTCAAATATTCTATTTCTTTCTGTTTCAGTTTTGGTAGTGTATATGTTTCTAGGAATTTTTCCATTTCTTCCAGATTGCCCATTTTATTGGCATATAAATGCTCATAATATTCTCTTATTATTGTTTGTATTTCTGCTGTGTTGGTTTGGTTGTGATCTCTCCTCTTTCATTCTTGATTTTATTTATTTGGGTCCTTTCCTTTTTTTTTTTTTGGAACAAACTGGCTAGTGGTTTATCAATTTTGTTAATTCTTTCAAAGAACCAACTTCTGGTTTCATTTATCTGTTCTACTTTTTTGTTTTGTTTTTTGTTTTGTTTTTGGTTTCAATAGCATTAATTTCTGCTCTAATCTTTATTATTTCCTGTCTTCTGCTGTTTTGGCATTTTATTTGCTGTTCTTTTTCCAGCTCTTTAAGGCATAAGGTTAGGTTGTGTATCTGAGACCTTTCTTCCTTCTTTAGGAATCCCTGGCTTGCTATATACTTCCCTCTTATGTCTGTCTTTGCTGCATCCCACAGGTTTTGGGTTGTGGTGTTATCATTGGTTTTCATGAACTTTTAAATTTCCTCTTTAACTTCTTGGTTAGTCCATTCGTTCTTTAGTGGGATGTTCTTTAGTCTCCAAGTATTTGTTACTTTTCCAAAATTTTTCACGTGGTTGATTTCGCTGCAGGACATTTTCTAATGCATTCACATTAGTGAATGATAAAGCAAAGCAGGGCATTTTCTATTTATGTATCAGCCTTGATTTGTAGTGGAGGAGACTGAGGCCAAAAGATAAAGAAATTGTTCAAACTCACATAGGAGCAACAATTTGAACCCAGAATAACTTTAAGGTCCTTTTTTTAAAGTTTGCACTTCAAACCACAATTCTGTATTTGTTACCATTTAAAAAGAAAGGTGTTTTTAGGCTTAGTCTGTGGAATTTAATTCCAGACAAGAGGGCACAGGTGGAGAAATCTTTTTATAGGGTAGAGGAAACTTCTCTAGATTCACTCCCTTTCTGATTTCTGGCACAGAGAAAACTGGGCTGGTGAGGCTGGAATGAAAGCCTGGCTAGAGGGCTGGTCTTAGTGGTAGACTTGTGCCAGACCTTGAGAAGTTGTGAAGAGCTCTCTAAAACCTGCCTGATGCTGCCTCCCCTGGTGGCAGCACCCCACTGCCTGTCTCATCTCCCTAAATGCCCCATTTCTCTTCAATAATTACCATTCCAAAAGGTACTTCAATGAGGAAAGCCAAGGCTGAGTTGTCAGCCTAGCTGCAAATCAAAATTATTTGACACATTCATTTTTGGGATTTCATGTGGATCTTGATGTTCCCCAAAAGGAAATGCACAGAATCTATAAAAGGGAGAAGAAGAAAGTTTTTTACCTTGGACGATCCACATATGATATAAGTTACTAATGAATTAGCATTTCTACATAATATGAGTGGTATGAGCAGTCAATAGAAAGTAATGAATCCTATGCAATCAATATACAATAAATTCAGGGGTCAGAAAGGGGCATAGATTGGAAACATTCCATGAGAGAGGCACTGGTGTGGAGGAAGAGGTCTGTCAGCAGCCCTGCAGTAATTACCAGTGCACCTGGGAAGGGATCTGAGAAATGATGGAAATAAAATAGAAAAGCAGCAACTCCAGAACCACCATGTGTCTTGGAGATTCCCTGAAGATGGAGTATAAATACCACAAGTAGTGAGCACCAGGCCCTTGGCCTCCAGTGTGGCCTGTTTGGTTTATGGACTTCATTGAGCTCTGGTTTTAGATTTGGGCTGCGAAACTGTTTTTCAGTTTTGGTTGTGCATTAGAATCAACTGGGGGAGGGCGGTGCTTTTTAAAATATACAGATTCTCTGAGCCACATTCTCAGCAATTCTGACTTAATTGCTCTGTGGTGGGCTCTGGCATTGGTCCATCTTTTAAAAGCCCACAGGATATCCCAATATGCTTCTGATTGCCACCCCAGGGTTGAGGCTGAGTTGTGAAGCCGCAATTTAAGAGACCTTCCTGTCTAACAGGTGAGGATTTTATAGGCTGAGAAGTTGGGTATGCAAAAAATAGAACTTCTTTCTCTATAACTAGAATTAGTTTTCAATCCTCACATTTCCACTTAAAGTTTAATTGTACCTACTCAGGGAATCTTAAATTTTAAACCCTCCTTGTTTTGATCCATCAGTAAGTTTGGAATTCTGCCTCTCCTCAGGGAATCACCATGAGGGGCTTAGATATGGTACAGGTTGGGGTTAGTGAGGCTGAGTGAGGTGTGGAGGGACTGTGTGGCACCTGTCACATCTGAGATGGGACTGGATATTCTGGTACTCATGGCCTGATATCTCCTGTAGTGGCCTCAGTTTGTTGGGTTCATGTGCCCTGTGTTCTCTCTGGGTTCCCTGACTGGCTTGCCACTTTTGTGTCCCTTCTGGGGCCTGCTCTGGGTACAGGCTTCAGCAATGGGACCCTCAGGTACAGCTGCCTAGACATCCCTTCACACTTGCACAGTTAGCTTCACAGAGAAGCTTCTGTGTGGGGCTTGTAGGCACTGGCACCTGCCCTCTGGAAGTGGCTCAGGTCTGCTATGATCTTAGGTGTTCTAAACTTCTTTGGGATTTCTATGGTTCCCCCTTTTCACCACAGTTTTGATCTGAGGAAGGAGAAGAGATCTGGCTCATTCTCAGGGACTCACACTAACTCATCCTAAAGCTCTTCTATTTTAACTGGACAAAATATCTACACTTCTTTAGCCCAGGAAGGTTTCCATTTGTTTATTTACTTTAAAAAATTTCCTTGTCTTGTGGCAGGAGAATTTGGCAAGGCATACATTCTTCCAAACTCATCTCTAGAAGCTCTCTCTCAAAGGTTTTCCTTCTGTCACAGAGACTCACAAGATGGGCTAAAAGCTCAGAAACTAGTTGTCCTTGGGGGTAGATATCATTCAGAGAAGACTTTCAAGGAAGTTAGGGCAGAGGGGGAAGAAGACTTGGTTAAAACTTGGCCCACTGTACGTGGTTAGAAAATCCACATCTGAAAATAGGAGGAAGAAATTGGAGAGGCTCATGCCAAGCCTCTAGCCTGGAAGACCTGGTGCTGTCTATACTCAGCCACGTTTGACTATCTTCCTTTTTGAGGAAGCCCTCCCTGCATCCAGGTGTCCTGCATCACTCCCACCCCATGTCCAGTCACCCAGACACATGCTGCCTTGCTGTGCTCCTCATTATGAACTGCACTGTGGAGGTTTTTATATTGTTGTCCAGAATTACTATTAAATATCCCATTACAAATTATTTTTTTTATTAGAATGTAAGTGTCTGAAAAGGAAGGACTGTATTTTATTCATCTTTTGGTCCCATTTAGCAAAGAGTAAGTCCTGAGAAGTAGGAGTGAATATGTGAGATGCTTATGCTCTGGCCTCCATGAGACTGGGCATTCTGTTGTCTCATTTCCCTGACATCATGTCCACTCCTGCAAAATGAGATAAATAACAGCAATTGTATTGTGTCTTTAGTTATTGTGTCTGTGTGGTCCAGCCCATGTCTGCCTAGCTTCATCTCCTAGCCTTGAACATCTTGATCCTATAAACGTGCCCTGCTTTTTCTTAATTCTGGGCTGCTGCACATGCTGTTCCTTCTGTCTCAAATGGTTTTCTCTAGCTGTCTAGTTGACGAACTAGCACTCTCCCATTAGTCACCAAACCTTATTTCAATGTGGCCTGCGTCCCAAGGCCTTCCTAGACTCGTGTAGGAAGTTGTGAACATGCTGCTTGCATGCTTTGCCATCTCTGGGCATCTCTACTTCTTTCCACAGTCCACACTGCATACAACCTCTTTAAACCATGTTTCTATTTTGGTTACTGATGGCCACCTCCAAAATATAAGGTAATATACTCAATTTCATGATCTATGCATTTTAGGCAGCTACTGATACCCATATGTGAAAAATGAAAAAATGACATTTTAACTACCTTTCTCTTCCCTTCAATGTTTGATCTTCATATTATTACTTTTAGTTCTTATATTTGATTACCTTTATATGATTATATCTCTAGATTTCTTGATGCATCAATTTTGAGCGACTTGTGTTTGACTCCACACTTTATAAGATGAAGGTCAGGGCCCTGCCCTCTATTAAGTATTACATTTTGTTTTCCAAAAGAGTTGTGCTAGTGTAAATTCCTACCACTGTAAAATTCCAGATGGGATAGTTTACATTTATTTCTCTTGCAGCGTGATTATGATTAACTTTCATGTGTCTCCTGCTCTCCAAGATTTTAATTCTAGAGGGCAGGGGCAGAGGTGATTTATTACTGTAATTTGGGGGCTAGAAGGGCAGCATTCATTCATTCAGCTATTAGAAAAATGAGCCCAAACTTGGAAATAGGTCAAAGAGATTGCTGGATACTCTTTCACTGCAGTGCTGGGCTGGCACATTTGATAGATTTTCTATGACTACAACTCTGAAGGGGTGGAGGTGAACTTGTAGATTTTGGTCTGGTTGAGATGCAAATACTTTCTAACCGTGGAAAAGATAACCACAAATGTTATGATTCATGGCCGTGAGGGCATTAGCTAATTTTGTACCTAACCTAGCAAACATATCTGTAATAATGTGATTTACAATAAGAAATATATATTTAGTCTTCATCCCCATTTATGGCATAGAGCTCCTAAAAACTCTTTGGATTTCCTAAGGGATGAGAGCCCTAAAGGTGTCTTCTGTTTTGTTAATGAGATGATGTAGAAAGCATCTAAAGATAGGGCTGGTTGCCAGTGAGGCCAGTCATGTGATTAGAGGATTGGAGCTTTCAATCCTGTTTCCCTACCCCCTCCTCCACCCTACCTCCAGGGAAGAGGGGCTGGAGATTGAGTTCAATGGCCTATGATTTAATCAATCATGCCTACATAATGAAGCCTCCATAAAAACCCAAAAATATAGGGTTCAGAGAACTTCTGGGTTGGTGAACACATAGAGATTTGGGGGGAGTGGTATGGTTAGAGAGAGCATGGAAGCTCTTCATCCTCTCCCCATACCTTGCCCTGTACATCTCTTCCATGTGGTCATTCCTCAGTTACGTCCTTTTGATAAACTAGTAATCTAGTAAGTAAAATGTTTCTCTGAGTTCTGTGAGCCACTCTAGCAAATTAATCCACCCAAGGAAGAGGGTCATTGGAGGTTCCAACTGGAAGAGGTTGGATTGGAACCTCCAATCCAATGACCCTCTTCCCTGGGTTGGATTATAGTTGGTGGTTTGGAAGCATAGGTGACTGCCTGGACCTGAGACCTTCAGATGAAGGTAGGTGGTCAGTCTTGTGGGACTGAGCCCTTAACTTGTGGGATCTAATTCTGTCTCTGGGTAGATAGTGTGAGAATTGTATTGAATTATAGGACACCCAACTGGGGTAGGAGAATCGCTTGGTTGTAAGGGAAAAGCCCTGACCATTGCGATTGGGTACAGAACATTTAATATCCTAATGCTCTTTTATTAAGTTGCCTAAAATACCCTTTTCCTCAGATTCTTATTTTATATGGTTTTAACATCTTACTATTTCTGTCTTAATGAGTTAAATACAGTCTTTGACATATGTTTATTTTACATTTATTTGAAACTCAAGATTTTACCTTTTTGAAAATTATTCTTTAATACACCAAATGATATTATGTAGAAATAATAATCCCTCAATGGCGTATAAAAGGCATTTCATTCAAGGCAAGATCCTCTTTTTCTTCTTTGTGCTCCAGTGATTATTTTACAAGAAGCAGGGCCAAAGTCTGCTTAATATTCTATTTCTTTGGTCAGATGTAACTAACAGTCTTTGGAAGAAGGTTAATATTCATAGTAGTGAAGAGAGTTTGACCTTAGGTATTTCAGAAATAGACTAACCTTTGTTCTTTCTGTTAAAGAGAATCTTGATTGGAATCAAAACACTTGTCATCTCCCACATTCACATTTTTCTGGGTCTACCTTTATTAGAAAGTGATCCTATGCATGGGCTATCTGAAGCAGGATATCACCACTCCCAGATCATTCCTCTCAGAATCCCAAATGTCTAGCCTGCCAAACCTGGACATTGTTTCACCCTTTATCCTACCTGGCTCATAAGGTTGCTATAAGACTGTGGTTCTCAACAGTGGACAATTTTGTCTCCCAGGGGACATTTGGCAATGTCTGGAGACATTTTTGGTTGTTAGAACTTGAGGGTGTCTTCTTTAGAGAAGTGTCTATTCATGTTTTCTGCCCATTTCTTCACTGGATTATTTGTTTTTTGGGTGTGGAGTTTGGTGAGTTCTTTATAGATTTTGGATACTAGCCTTTTGTCAGATGAATGGATAAAGAAATTGTGGTTTATATACACAATGGAATACTACTTGGCAATGAGAAAGAATGAAATATGGCCTTTTGTAGCAATGTGGTTGGAACTGGAGAGGGTTATGCTAAGTGAAATAAGTCCTACAGAGAAAGACAGATACCATATGTTTTCACTCTTATATGGATCCTGAGAAACTTAACAGAAGACCATGGGGAGGGGAAGGAAAAAAAAAAAGTTAGAGAGGGAGGGAGCCAAACCATAAGAGTCTTAAAAACTGAGAATAAACTGAGGATTGATAAGGGGTAGGAGGGAGGGGAAAGTGGGTGATGGGCATTGAGGATGAGTACTAGGCGTTGTATGGAAACCAGTTTGATGATAAATTTCATATTAAAAAAAAAACCTTGAGGGATGCTACTGGCATCTGGAGGGTAGATGCCAGGGATGCTGCTAAATCATCCTATTCATAAGACAGCTACCCATGACAGAGAATTGACTGGCTCAAAATACCAATAGTGTTGTGGTTGAGAAATCCTATTGTAAGGGGGGTTTGAGACAATAACTTCACATTTCTCTTTGCAGATGAGCAAATGAAGGCTCAGAAAAGTTGGTTGTGCTGCCCAAGGTCACACAGCAAGAGGCAGAGTAGGGACCCAACCACAGTTCCTTTAGGTCTGTTCTTTATTTTCAAGTATGTTGCTTCTTGGAACTAAGTAGGTGCCACTACAGAGAGTGGTACAGCTCAGGTGATAGAAAAGGGGAGAGGTGACTGCAGCAAATGGGAGAAGTGTAAGGTCAAAGCTCAGGGAAGTCTCCATCTAGACTCATTTAACACTATGCCCAATGTCTCTGCATGTTTAGCAATTACCTCTGGCTGCTGCAGGAACCTGGGAGCCAGCCATTAGTGAAATCTTCACGTCCTCTCTCTAACAATCTCTGCAAGTGATCACAGAGTGAGGAGATTTAGTGAGAACTCTTTGTTTTGTTCATCTTAAAGTGCAGCCCTGTCTTAAGGCAGTAGTGTGTGTGGCAGAGATTGGAGAAAACTCTGTGAAGTGGGAGAAGAGGTAAACAGGGATGAGTTTAGTCTTCATAAACAAATGGAACCTGGCCAGCACTACAAGGGCATGCATGATTGCCCTCCACCAAACAGCCAGCATTAGCAATCAGTTCTGGGAGCTGGGTAGATGAGGAATGAAAATGAACTGTTGCTCTGGGGAGGTATGAGCAGCTCTTTAGAAAGATTAAAGTTACCCTGTGCCTTTCTGTTTCTTAATTACATTCCTTCTAGTTGATATCTCTGAATAACACAAGAATCCACAGTAGCTGTGCAAAGCAAATAGGCCAGTATGTTTTTCCACAGAAACTGTGGGAAGGGGCTGAGCAAATTGGAGCAAGACTTCCTGACTCCATAGCTGGTCCTTGCACAGGTCCTGCACTTTCCTACCTCAGCACCTCTGTTGATTGCCCTACTCACCACCTATACACTGTTCATTGTGTGCCTGCATCTCCCTTACCCCCAACACCAAAATCCTCTGTTCTGCAATGATACCTCCTCTATGAAGCCTGTCCTTAACTTCCATTTGGACATGACTACTTTGCTCCCTGAATTCTCACAGCCTCTCTATTTGTCTGTTTGTTGTGAACCTTACAATTTTCTCTGTATTTTGATTATTCCAGCCCATGTCTGATTCTTCCTAGTTCATGATTCCCTAAAAGAAAGCATACAAAGATATTTTTGTAAGAAAGTAAGAGGAGGGGTCACACACACCCAAGCCTGCACCTCCAGCTGTGTCTCAGGAAATCGTGTTTCTGAATCTCTGCTTGGCCAATTTCCCTGTGTGTTTTTCTCCCTTCCCCTTTCCAGCAGGCACCAATTTTGCTGGATCCTCTCTCTTCTGTAGTGGAAACCACTTCTGTTAGCCTGATCTTCTGCCCCATCTTGCTCTCCCTAATCCCTTTGGAAGTCAGTTTTAAGATGATCCTCAGGGGCCATCCTCATCCCCAATTCTATTCCAAGTAGCTCATCAAAGCATTCCCTCCAAACAATGGGACTCTGGCTGCAGGAAAAGGAATCCTGGTGATTAGAGATTTCTCTCCAGATTCTTGTTTTCTCCCCTTCTACTAATCTGGAGGTAGGGAGGTGATTTATTTATTTTTGTGCTTCCACTTCTACTCCTGTGCCAGCCCTTGATTTACAAGGAGTAAGTGTTTAAAATCCACTTGATCAGATGAATGAATGAGATATTTTTCTTGCCGGAATCTCTGCCAAGATAAACTCCATTCCTAATTGAAAGGAACAGATATTGACCACTTCACTTGTTGTTTATCCCATGTCTTTGCCATGGCTCTTGAGGATGCCTCTCTTATCTAGACCTGAAGGGGAAAAGAACAGGAGAGAGATCAGAAGAATTCTTTCCTGAAGAATTCCCCTGCCCAGGACCTGAAGGACACATGGTAGCAGGAGAGATGTTGTGATCAGTAGAGTAGAAAAATGGAGAAGCAAGAAAGTCCTAATATAAAACTTAAAACTTTAAGAGAAGAGAACGTTTTTATTTCTTTTAGTGTGATACCCTAGACAGTGGAGGCTGTGAAAAGAAATTCTTTCTCCAACTGAGTTTCAGCAGAATCTAAAAACTGGTGAACTGTTAGGAAAAAGTTGGTTCAGTTCCAACAGTAGGACTTAACAGGAATATATGCTGCTCATTAAATACACTGTCTGCCTATTTCCAAAATTGAAGAATGTCTTTCTAAAGTTACACCATCCTTCAGTGTCATTCTAATGAATTTTCTTAGTCCTTTACATTTAATCATTCACAACTGCTTTTTTACTGCCTCATTTATATTATCATCATGAACATATTATTGCAATTAATGGCATAATATTTTGCAAAACTCACTATCTGCCAAGTAGGTGCTGGATGCTTTTTTAC
Source organism: Neofelis nebulosa (assembly GCF_028018385.1). Taxonomy (NCBI): domain Eukaryota; kingdom Metazoa; phylum Chordata; class Mammalia; order Carnivora; family Felidae; genus Neofelis; species Neofelis nebulosa. The sequence goes on along the minus strand of NC_080798.1, from coordinate 25,010,632 downwards.
TGCCTCATTTATATTATCATCATGAACATATTGCAATTAATGGCATAATATCTTGCAAAACTCACTATCTGCCAGTAGGTGCTGGGTACTGGTTAAAATAGTTGAGCTGGCAATCAGTGGGACATTAAAGTATTTTGTGGGAATTAAGAAAGGCAAGATATATTGAATGTCAATGGCTACTAAGTCTTCTAACTCCTTGGTGAAACCTGTTTTCCCACTATGCAAATTAAGTCTCCAGTTCTAAAATCAGTCTTGAGAAGCAAAATTAAATTGATTATACTTGCAGAACAAGAAGAGGAAACAAGAGTGGGGCAAATTCAACTATGTTAGCTTGAAATCTTTAGGTAATCTTTGAATTTATTGAAAAGAAAAAAGAATTCTATTAGGTACAAGAAAAGTGCTTAAAGCATAGTATATAACACTTTTGGTTTCCAGTCTGGCATGTAGGAGCTTAGAAGTCACCATTCTGTCCTAACAATAAGAAAAAGCTGAACAAACTGAAAAATCAACAATTCTTAGATCATCAGAGAAGTGAGGTCACCATATTGAGGGCAAACCATATTTAAGAGTAGATCTAAAAGTAGGTCTTGAAAGTTCTCATCACACACACAAAATTGTGATTATGTATGGTGACAGATGTTAGCTAGACCTGTTTTGATCATTTTGCAATATATACAAATATTGAAATGCTATGTTGTACACCTGAAACTAATATGATATATGTTAATTATTAAAAACAGTAGATGACATACAAGAACAGATGGATAGTGTAAACATAGAGATGGAAATACTAAGAATCAAAAAGAAATGCTAGAGATAAAAAAAACCCACAAAACACTGCCTCTCCCAACCCCTAATTGGAGAGATGGACAGCCAGATACAGAGAATTACAGCCTATTGAAGCAGACACCCATGAACAGAAACTTCCATGGGAACCAATGGTGGGGGAGGAAATGCAAAACTGTAATTTGATAAATTTCTGGAGGCTCAATATGGACAATTCTGAGAGTTAAAAACACCAGGGGGACTCACTCACTGGGGCACCACACACTCCTAGGACCTTTAGGAGAGATACCAGGTCTTCACAGTGAATATCTGAGGAAAATCCCCTCCTGCTTCTGGCAGGGACAGAAGAATTTTGAAATATAGAGCATTCTGTTCTTAACAAGGCCTGCCCTCAGGAGAAACTCTTTTCCAGAGCCTACCCTCCTGGGGTTTTATCAGAGTTTAATCTACTTGGGGGAAGGGAAATACCCAGCTCCAGCTCCCTTGGACCATCCTGTCCCACCTATTCAGGGAGGAAACACTGAGAAGCACTGGTGAAGTTTACAGTCCAGGCTCACAATCTTACTAAATAACTGAGACTTAATCATAAGAGACTTAATCATAAGACTATAGAATGCTTCTCTTTCCCCCATACATTGCTAAAGGCCTATTTGTCACAGTTACTCTTACAAATTAAGTTGTGTCCACTTTCAACAAAAAGTTGCAAGGTATGCTAACAGGCAAAAAACACAGTATGAGCAGAATAAACAAATACCAGAACCAGAATCAGATGTGGCAGGAATGTTAGAATTATCAGACTAGTCATTAAAAAAATAATGATTAATATGCTAAGGACTTTAATGGAAAACGTAGGGGATACAATGTACAACATGGTGACTATAGTTAATAATGATGTATAGCGTATTTGAAAGTTGCTAAGAGAATAGACCTTAAAAGTTCTCATCATAAGAAAAAAGTTTGTAGCTATGTATGGTGATGGATGTTAACTAGACATGTGATGATCATTTTGCAATATATACAAACGTTGAGTCATTGTTATATACCTAAAATTAATATAATGTTATATAAACATAGAGATGGAAAATTCAAGAACCAAAAAGAAATGCTAGAGATCAAAAAACACTGTAACAGAACTGAAGAATGTCTTTGTAGACTGGACATGGCTGAGGAAAAAATATTTGAACTTGAAGAAATTACAATAGAAACTTCCATAACTGAAAAGCAAATGGAAAAAAGACTGAAAAAAAAAAAAAAAACAGAACAGAGTATCTAACAACTGGTGAAAACTACAAAAGTTAGTTGGGGAATAACAGTTAATGGGAATAACAGAAGGAGAAGAAAGAGAAAACATAAGCAAATTTGAAAACATAATAACTGAGAATTTTCTCAAATTAATGTCAGACAGCAAACCACATATCCAGTGAGTTCAGAGAACACCAAGCAGGATAAATGTCAAAAAAAAAAAAATCAAAACAAGACAAGACAAAACAAAACAAAAACCCAACTACACCTATGTGTATCATATTCAAACTTTAGAAGATCAAAGATAAAAAAATCTTGGAAGAAGTCAGAGTGGGGGGAAAAGCCTTATCTATAGAGGAACAGAGATAAGCATTACACCTCATTTCTCTCTAGAAACGATGCATGCAAGAAGAAGGTGGAGTGTAAGAGTTAAAATGCTGAAAGAAAACCACAAACCCAGAATTCTGTACCCTCTGAAATTATCCTTCAAAAGTGAAGGAGAAATAAAGACCTTTCAGGCAAACAAAAATGGAGGGAATTTATTACCAGTAAAACTGCCTTGAAAAAAAAGTTAAGTAAAATTTTTTAGACAGAAGGGAAATGATATAGGTCAGAAACTTTGATCTATGTAAAAAAAAGGAAGAGCATCAGAGAATGAATAAATGAAGGTAAAATAAAAACTTTTCTTTTTCCTTTTTTACTTGAATTTGTTCTTTTATCTATTGAAATATATTTGACATATAACACTACAAGTTTAAGGTGTATACAATGTATATTTGATACATTTATATGTTGTACTATGATTTCCATACAATTATACTTTCTATTTGGTGGCTGGAATAATTAAATTCTAGTCTTTCAGCAAGTTTGATGATTACAATACAATATTGTTGTCTATGTTCACTGTACTGTACATTAGATCTGTAGGGCTTATTTATTGCTAATTGCAAGTTCATACCCTTAAGCCACATCTGTCCTATCCTTTCACCCCCCATCCCCTGGTGACCACCATTTTACTCTGTTTTTTTTGAGTTTGGCTTTAGATTCCACATGTAAATGATATTGTACAGTACTAGTCTTTGTATGATTTATCTCACTTAGCATAATGTGCTCAAGTTCCATTCATGTCATTACAAATGGCAGGATATCCTTTCTTATGGCTGAAATGTTTTATATGTGTGTGTGTGTGTGTGTGTGTGTTATCACATCTTTATTCATGCATTTGTTGATGGACACTTAGATTGTTTCCATATCTTGGCTATTGTGAATAAAACTTCAACAAATATGGAAGTGCAGATATTTCTTTGGTGTCCTGTGTTTATTTCCTTTGGGTATATGCCCAGAAGTGGAATTGCTAAATAATATGGTAGATCTATTTTTAAGTTTCTGAGGAACTTCCATATTGTTTTCCACAGTTTTCTTATTCTAAATTGATCTAACAGATAACAGTCTGTTCAAAATAATAATAATATTTTGATTTTATATGCACATGTATATGTTTACATATAAGCAAAATAAGTGAAAGCAACGGTACAAGGTACAGAAGGCAGGAATTAGGAATATTTTCTTATTATAAGGTACTTATACTACTCATGAAGCAGTATAGTGTTATTTGAAAGTGCACTTGGAGCAGTTGTAGATATATATTATGAACTCTAGGTCACCTGCTAAAAATATTATAAAAAGAAGTACATCATAGTTAGTGATGAGAAACCCAAACAAAGCTTTCCCATTAAGATCAGGAACAAGGCAAGCATGTCTTTCAACATTAGAAGTCCTGGTTCATGCAATAAGACAAGAAAATAAAATAAAAGATATACAGATCAGGAAGGAAGAAATAAAACTGTCTTTGTTTGCAGATGACACAATTGTCTATGTATAAAATCCAAAACAATTGACAAAAAATACCCCTAGAACTAATAGGTTATTCTAACAAGATCACAGGATACAAAGTTAGTATAAAAAAATCAGTTGCTTTCCTATACCAGCAATGAACAAATTAAACTTGAAATTAAAAACACATTATTATTTATATTAGCACTTCAAAAAGGAAATATTTAGGTATAAATCTAGCAAAATATGTACAAGATCTGTATGCAGAAAACTACAAAACTCTGATGAAAAGGTATCAAAGAAGTAAATAAATGGAGAATTATTCCATGTTCATGGATTTGAGGACTCAATATTGTCATGATGTCAATTCTTCCCAACTTGGTCTATAGATTCAATACAACTCCAATAAAAATTCCAGCAAGTTATTTTATGGATATCAACAAACTGAATCTAAAGCTTATATGGAGAAACAAAAGACCCAGAATATCCAATACAATATTGAAGAAGAACGAATTTGGAAGACTGACTTCAAAACTTACTATAAAGGTACACAACCAAGACACTGTGATTTTGGTGAAAGAATAGAGAGATCAATGGATCAGAACATAGATTCCAGAAATAGGTTTACAGTTTTCTGATCTTTGACACTGGAGCAAAGGCAATACAAAATAGTAAAGCTAGGAGCACCTGAGTGGCTCAGTCGGTTAAACGTCTGACTCTTGATTTCGGGTCAGATCATGATCTCACATGAGATAGAGCCCTCTATCAGGCTCTGCCCTGGCTGTGGCTCCTGCTTAAGATTCTCTGTCTCTTCCTCAGCCATTCCTTGTGAGCCTGCGCTCTCTTTCTCAAACAAACAACAAATAACAAACAATGTAGTAAAACTAGAATTTTCAACAAATGGTGCATTCACATGCAAAAAAAATCTTCATGGTTCTTACACCCTTTATAAGAATCAAATCAAAATGAATCATAGACATAAATGTAAAATGCAAAAACTGTAAAACTCCTAGAAGATAACATAGGCCAAAATCTAGGTGATCTTGGATATGGCAATGACTTTTTAGATTTAACACCAAAGACATGATCCATGAAAGAAATGATTGATAAGTTACCTGACATTAAAATTAGAAAGTTCTGCTCTGTGAGACAATGTCAAGACAATGAAAAGACAAACCACAGATCAGGAGAAAATATTTGCAGGACACATCTGATAAAGGACTGTTATCCAAAAATCAAAGGATTCTTAAATTCAACAATAAGAAAGTGAAAAGCCTGATTACAAAATGAGCCAAAGACCTGAACAGGCACATCACCAAATAAGATATACAGATGGCAAGTAGCATATGAAAGGATGTCTAATATCATGTATTATTAAGGAATTGTAAATTAAAACAATGATCATTCTCATAGGTCTGTCAAAATCCAAAACACTGACAACATAACACCAAAAATGAAGGGAACGTTTATTCATTGTTGGTGGGAATGCAAAATAATGCTTTAGATGAATATTTGCTAATATTAAAAGTTGTTTGCAATGTTTTTAATTTAAATTTTTTTTAAATGTTTGTTTTTTATTTTTGAGAGAGAGAGACAGACAGAGACAGAGAGACAGAGTGCGAGTGGGGAAAGGGAAGAGAGAGAGGGAGACACAGAATGCAAAGCAGGCTCCAGGCTGTCAGCACAGAGCCTGACGTGGGTCTCCAACTCACAAATGGTGACATCATGACCTGAGCTGAAGTCAGATGCTCAACCGACTGAGCCACCCAGGTGCCCCTTTGCAATGTTTCAAATGAAAAAAGTTACAAACCCCTTTCCTGTTATATGTTTATAGCTATAAAGATGTATGTTTATTTTTGTATCACTGGGATAGTAAGCACATAACACTATATGTGCTTACTTATTTAATTCTCTTGGTAAAAGTATGATATAAATATGTTATTACCAGGATAATCCACTTTTTATTAAAATATGCATAGAAATAGGTAGGGATAAAATGATTCCTGGAGTTGTTGAAGTAATTTCTGGAAGGATATGAAAGGAAATCTTTGATAAATTTATTTCTTTTCTTTTATCTGTATTTTATTATTGCTTTATAGTGAACATGTATTATTAGTATTTTATCAATGAAAAAGCATTTCTGTTTATTTTACTCATTTAAATTAGTTTTTACAAGAGGCAGCTCAAACTGTATCTATATGTATAGACTGAAAACCAGGTCTTCTTCTGTAAAGTCCCCAGTCTCTTTACTTTCTCCAAGGGGAGGTACTGGAAATGGTTTCTGGTGAATTGTTCAGAAGCTGTCTCTATATTTACAAGCATATATATATATCCCTTTTCCCTTCCACCCCTTCCCCAGCATTTTATACAAAATTGGCAGTATCCTATACACACTTCTTTACTTTGCCTTTTTATTTAATTCCACATCTTGGAGTTTGTTCTAAATGCATGTGTATAAAGCAGCCTCATTATTTTTAATAGCTGCAAAATATGTTATTATTTGGATGCACCTTGATTTATTTAATACCTCCCCTCATAATGGGTATTTAGGACGTTTTCAGTCTTTTGCCACTATAGAGACAGATGCTACAATAAATATCCGTGTACACACTTTTTTTCTGAATATGTACAAGTATATCTTGGATATACATCTTTTGAACTGTAAGTACTGGGTCAAAGGATTAATGCATTTAAAAATTTTGGTATTTGCCAAATAGCCCTCAAAAGAGGATGTGCCAGTTGGTACTCCCAACAAAGTCCTTGAGTAGCTACATACCCAATATGTATCTATAAGGTGGTAGCCAAGTACCTATGTTTCTTTTTCCTCACTCAACAGGGTATTCAAATCTTATTTAAAAGAGTGACCATATGATTTCACTCATATGTAGAATTTAAGAAACAAAAACAGATGAACATATGGAAAGGGGGGAAAAAGAGAGGGAAGCAAACCATAAGAGACTCTTAAGTATAGAGAACAAACTGAGGGTTGATGGAGGGTAGATGAGTGGGGGATGGAATAATGGATATTAAGAAGGGCACTTGTGGGCATGAGAACTGTGTGTTATATGTAAGTGATAAATCACTAAATTCTACTCCTGAAAACAATATTACACTGTATGTTAACTAGCTAGAACTTAAATAAAAATCTAAACAACAAAAACAGAATGACAAAGCAACTATTTATTTTAGACTTGGCTTGATCTGACATTTGTGTTGAAGTTACCATAAGACATTGGGACTGCAGTAAAAGTATACTGTTTTATTTTGCCTGGACCCAATTATTTTCACAACAAACTGAGAAATCACTTTATATATTGTTGAAGGGTTTTACAGAGATGTAACTTAAGGGGTTTCTGAGAGACATTTCTTGTTCTGAGTTTCATAGAAATTTGTACACTAAGGTTTGACAATTGGAGATTTTCTATGGCTCATCTATTTCACCAGCTCTCCCCAGAATCTTTTCTCAATGAAAAGGAAATTAGTGAGACTCACCCTTTCCCTGCTTTCTAAGCAATTGATTTGGATTCTTACAATGGGTTCGGGGTTCTTGCAAGGAACTGCCCCTCATTACAGGAAATGTCCCAACTCCATTAAACCTGGAGGTCAGGCTTCCAGTGGTCATAAGCATTAATAATTACTGCATAACATCATTACAGTCAGTGCACTGATTTAGAAAAAAAACAAACAAGCCAATGTGATCTGTTTTGCACAGAAGGAGAGGGAATTCTGAGAGCAGGTGCAATTTGAATTGCATTATTTCGTTACTTGCTTATCATGCTTGGCTGCTGCCAGAAGAGCAAAGACACCTCAGACTATTTCTTCTTCTTGTTTCTTTCTTTTGAGACCATTAACTTCATTTTGTGAGATGTGAATGAGACACACATACCTCATTTAGACCAGCCCAAAACTCAGATATCTAATTAATATTTTCTTGGATGCTTATTGGATTTTGTGGGCTTTTTAGAGATAAACAGAGAAGGCTGTGGGAAGGGAGACAGTGGCCTGCAGCTCTTCACTTCTGATGGACGATGAAATTAAGTTCCTACTCTGGAGATGAATAAAAGGAGATGCTGCCAACCTCCCTTGTACCCCCTTCTAAGAAGTTTGGGTCTACAACCATAATTGATTTCTTACAACAATTCCTGGAAAGTTTTGGGTGTGTGCCAAAGATTTTAGAGATTCCCTGGATTCTGAGGATAACATATTTGTGTGGGTTCAGATCCTGGCCCTTCCATGAATACCACAAATCTGAACACTTTATGCAAGTCACTACCCCCCTCCCCCAGTTAGGGAAACTGAAATGCAGTCACATGTTGAAAAAACTCCCCTGCCTTGTACACCTCTGCAAGGAATAAAGACATTGTGTTGCATAAATGTTTTGAAAAACATAAAGCATTCTTTACTTATGTGGTTGCTACTTTTGATATTACTGTCCTCTTCTTATGCTGATAGCATGGATCCCTGATGAATAGGAAAAGGATGTGGGAGATCTTTGTGTGTCAAGGCAGCTTCCTACTACAGAGTTTCCTGGGCCCAGCAGTCTAGACAGTGGCTACAATCCCTTTTTCCCAGGCTGAGACCTTGAGGAGAAAGCCTGTCATATGGCTGCCCCATCTGGGCAGAACTAATCTAAGGTAACACTCAGACTGCTTGCTCCTCATTCAGGAAGAAAGCTGTAGATAATGCAGGGTCAGGGCAGCTTGGCTGGCACCCAAAGTGACAAGGATGAGAGTACAGCCTGCTTTTGGAGGTATTGGTGACAAGGCTCCTGATGTGTCAAACCCTAAGCCTGTGAATTGGGGATTTGGTCTCAGGTAAGTTGTTGGATCTATGACCCACACAAGGCCCCTCAATGTGGCCTCTGCATACTAGTCTCAGGATGACCTGGCCTGGCTTCCTCAGGCTGGCATCTGGGAAGAAGCATCTCTTCCTCCTCTTTAAAGATGAAACAAACCTTCAAAGACCCCTGTGACCTGTGGGGATCCATTAGCCCTGGAGGAGGAGGGGGTGTGGAGTTCTAGGCAGGGCTTATACCCTACATGTATTCTCTTGTTTGAGTCTTAACACAGTCTTTGACATAAGTACTGTTACCTTCATTTAACACATGAGAAAATGGGGGCACAAAGAGATTAAATTGATCACCCAAGATGTTACTTGACTAAAAAGAGATGAAGACAAAATTTGAACCTATTGATTCCAATTCCAGAACCCAGGTTCCTAATCGCTGTGTTGCCTTTCCTTCACACGCACTTAACGCTTCTCTGGATACTCTGGTCCAGTTTGCCTGGCCCAGAAGATGTTCAATATATTTGTGAATGTGGTAGTGAAAATCAGATATAAAATGAATAGGTAAATATTGGTAACTCAGATGCTTCTTGTGGCAGTGACTTATGTGTTTGCAAAGCCCAGACTCATTTCTCAGCTCTCTGTAGTTAGGTGGGGTCAATGGAATGTGGGCCCCTTTAGATCCTGCACATGGAACTCCTGCCACCCATCATACTTTCTTTTTCTTTTACAGTCCACTGGGTTCATGGGCTAGACTCAGAGGACCCAGAGCATGGAAGAAACACAAGATGGAAGGAGCTTGGTTAGAAGAGAGCTGTCCAGGAAAGTGGCCTGATTGAGGGCATACATTAGACTTGTATCTGAGCAAGAATACCTTTTTTTACTGTGTTAAGTTATTGAAGTCTTGAGGTTTGTTATAGCAGTTAGGTACAACTAATACACTTCTTTAAGAAGGACTTGTTTTAGGCTATTTTTTTCTTGTTTGTTTGTTTAGGAATCTTTACCTATGACATTCAGTTTAACTTGCTGTGTGTGCATGCGTGCATGTGTGTGTGTGTGTTGTGAATATGTCAACTTTGGATACACAAAGCAAAGTTGTTCACTTATCTCCACTCTTTTATCAAGTTCAAAATCGTGGAGTACCTACCTCTTTCTTTCTCCATAACTTCCAAGGCAGATCTCTACCAGATATTCAGAACTAAATGTTATACCAGTTTATACAATCCCTTTTTGAACAAACTTTTTTTCCAGCCAACTATGAAGGTGTATTCTTCATTTACTTTCATAGAAACTTTTTAGCATGAAGCTGCATGACACTGAAATCTCTGGCCAGTGTAGCAGAGAAGCGTGCTGGTATTCAAGAAGAAACCTTTCAGGTTTCTTACATGAACCTTTGAGGTACAATGAATGGTTGATGCCACACCTGCTGCAAGCAATGAGGCTGTGTCTTGTTGAGGTGGGGGTGTTCAGGGCATCACACCTGAGAATCTTCAGAGCCTCAGAAAAGATAGGAGGATGGAATACCTAGAGAGGCAGATGAAGGCAGGGGCTGGAGACAGTCCTTAATGGAGGAGATGAATAAAATCATGGCCATTTTAGAGTCATTACAGTTAAAGTGGCAAATGGGAAAGGCCATTATAATGTTTGAAATGGTGGACCCCTCATCATCTTGCTTAAATAGAATTATACTTCCCTCACCAGCTAAACCACAAGAGTGACTTAGTCTGGTGCTGTAGATGGAGAGGTTGGCTTTGTTAACCCTAAATGACAGGGAAACTGAAGGAACTGAAGTGACTTGCTCAAGGTCACTTCTCTTGTAAGTGCAGACCTTAGACTTGGACCCAGTCTTTTTGCTGCCAAAGCCAGGATTCAAGGTTGTATTGCTTTGCCTTACCTTGTTAATGTTAATGTGATCATTCTAGGAAATCCCCTCACACACAATGTCACTTAGAGTGTCCCCACCAGTCTTCCTTATTTTTATATCTATTGTGACTTCATTTTCTTTTCACCCATCACCAAGACAAAGGGATGAAGCTGGCCTTCTATTGGTCTGTACTCCTCAGGCCATGCAGCTCTCAATACTGGCTGCCCATTAAAATCTCCTGAGGGACTTATAAAAATACTGATGCCTGGGCCTCACCTCTAGAGATTCTGACAAGTAGGATGAGGCCTGGGCATTGATATTTTTCAGAAGGCTCAGGGGTTTTTAATGTGCAGCCACGAATGAGAACAACTGTTTTAATGGCTGCCCAGGAACACAGGAGGGGTGAGGAAGAAGCAATTCATATATTTAAGTCTAATGAAATACATTTTCTCCCAGGGGAAGAGACTAGGGAGAATATACTGTGGTTAGCTGGCCAGAAACCCAATTTGAACTGTCCAAACAAAAGAAGGGAATGGCTAGTCTTGTAGAACTGAAGGCCTTCAAGTGGGCTGCTGCCAAATGCTCTTCCAGGGTCATCTGGCTCTCTCTGTCTCCCTGTCTGTCTCCCCCTCTGCTTTCCCCTGTGTGCTGCTTCATAGATTGGCATCCCTTTGTGTCATCAAACATGACTGTTTTTAATTTTTTTAATGTTTATTTATTTTTGAGAGAGAGAGACAGAGTGTGAGAAGGGGAGAGCAGAGAGGATACACAGAATCCAAAGCAGGCTCCAGGCCCTGAGCTATTAGCGCAGAGCCCGATGCAGGGCTCAAACTCATGAACCATGAGATCATGACCTGAGCAGAAGTCAGACACTTAACCGACTGTGCCACCCAGGCACCCCCAGACATGGCTGCTTTTAGCACTCAGCTCACATCCTTCCAGTTTGGCAACCTTGGAGGGAAAGGGACTGCTCTTTCCAAATGTTTGTGTATTAGTCCAGGGAAGGACTTGTGTCATGAATCCACTTTGGGGCCACTCTATCCTTGTGGCCAGGCTGTGGAGAGGCATTAGGACTGCATCCCCCCCTACTAGGACTGGTAGCTTGCTAGGGCAGAAAGAGAAGAGAGAACATTCTAAGCAGAGGGAAGGGTTTGTGAAAGGCGCAAAGATGTTAGAGATTGTGATGTTATGTTAGGTACTGTGGTGTTAGGGATGTTAGGGACATGGCAAGGTGTCTAGGTGGCTGGAATTCAGCATTGATGGGATTATGGTGAGGGCAAGGTTGGAGACATGGCAGCAGGGACTAGTGATGAAGGACCTTGAAGGACATACTAAGGACTTTGGATGGCATCTGGTAGGTTGGGGCATTACAGGGTGTTAGGCAAGAGGATGACATAATTAGACTAGATTTGGTAACAATTACCCCTGGTTGTGGCTTGTGGAGTGGGGGGAGATTGTGCTCAGTTCATACTGCTTTGGCTCTGTTTGGCACTGTTGAAATAACCCACTAAGAAGACCCAAGTATGTCACTCCTTATATTGATGGAGCACTTTGTAGTTTCCAAACATATCCACATTCATTATGGAATTTGGGGTGAGTAGGGAGGATATTGCCATCCCCAGCTTATACATTCTGGCCATTCACAACACTATAAGTGTTGTGAATCTATGGCTCCACTCTGATGCTGGCCTCTATGCATTCCTAATGGTCTCTTTTTGATAAACAAAAATTCTTATTTTTAATATGGACCAATTTATCAAATTTGTCTTTTATGGTTAGTATTGTTCTTATTCTTTACTCAACGTCATATAGAGATGAGTTTCTTTTGAATTGGAAGTTCAGCAAAGGCCTTCCAAGTAAGTGCCACTTGAGAGGAACCCTCAAGGATGCTGAGGAGAGGTCCAGGTGCTCAGGTGCTCATCCCAGGCTGTTCTGTTTGCTATCCTTCTCCTCTAGTTGGATCCCTGTGTTTAGAACTGTGAATCCCTTTGTCCATCAGGTTAGACTGGAGGAGAGAAGGCAGAGGAAAGCAATGTGGCAACAACATCATCTGTTCTCTGCATTAATGGATTATGCATCAGGCAGGAAACATCAAATGCAGGTGAAGATTTGCCTTAAGGTAAAGGCAGTGAGCTGAAGTAATGTTTTCAGGACAACTTTTGGCCTCCTGGGCCAATTGGGAGGAAGGGCACACCTTCAAAGCATTGAAGACAAAGAAGAGCTCTCCTCCCTCCCACACAATTTCCTAGAAAGTTTGATTTTATTTAAGAGGCTTTTGTGTGAGGTGGAAATCAATAAAAATAGAACTGGCAAGCATCTCCTGGCAGAGTCTGTGAGCACATTCCATTAGGAATGTGACTTCCAGGGTGTTTGGCTCCAGGTCCTCAAGCAGGAGAGAGGACCTTGGGCCAAGTCCTCAAAGCTGCTTTTAATTTTTCTGACACTAGGCTAATTTGGGTTTGTTCATCAGTAGTAGACAAGGGGACAGAGTGAGTATATAGTGACAGTTCCATATTCAGAAAAGGCAGTAATACTCAAGGCTGCCTGTGTTTTGGGGTCAGTTCTAGGTCAAGGGGAAGCTGAGTCATGAGTCTGATTGCTGTCTACCTTGGTTGATAGGACTTTGTGGTAATGGGTGGCAAGGCATGCAGGCTCTGGAACCAAGACTGCCAGGTTTGAATTTGGCTCTGTCATTTACATGCTTTGTGACTGCAGGCAAGTGACTACACTCTGTGCCTCAGTTTTATCACTGCAAAATAAGGATAGGACACTGGTATTCTGAGTGGATTAAGTGAGTTAATGCCTCTGAAATGGCATCAGCACAGACTTACAACACAGCAAATGTTATTCACTATTATTTTTTGTGTAGTCACAGATCTACTGGAGCAAAAGTGGATTCCTAGGTTCCCAAAGCTTCCTTAAACTTCCATAGCAACCATGGGAAAATTGTAAGACTATTTCAGGTACCCAAAAGCATGTTTGCCTGAAACATTCAGATAAAGGAGGCAAAAGTATGAGACTATAAACTGCCTTTTAAGTGGTCTGGGTAATTCTTTAATTTCTTGCTCACTGCTGACTGGGACATGGCCTATGAGCTGGAGACCACTGGAATTTTGAGCAGAAACAGTTTTAGGAAAACGCAACTCCCTTATAATCAGCTGCTTAGAAATCACATCCTTGGAAAGAGTCCCCATTCAGGTTAGATTGCGACGCAACATTTATGCATTTGTAGAAAATCTGCCCCTGGTGGTCTGAATTCCACCACCCCTTTGCCTTTTTAATATATCTGTGCAAAATATGTTAACTTACAATCAACTTAAAGGGGATTTAATTAAATTAATCTGTATTAAAGTTACTAAATAGTTTATTTATAAATGCAGAAACATTTATTTCTTGATATCACATCCTGGGGTCTATAAGACTCCTATTTTCAGTAGCATAAATTATCAAGAATGAATAAATAAGCAAAGATTTATTTAGGAACATGGCTGAGTCAACAACCACAAAGAATATTCTAGAATGCAAAGACTGAAAATTTATTACTGAAGTGCTTATACTTTGAAATTTATTCCCTCATGTCTTGAAAATTTCAGTTTCTTAGAGCCCATCGGGATTAGTCATAGTCAACCGCTTACACAGGACAAGCAAAGCAGAGGGTGCCAAATTTAGTCTCAGATGTGAGTTCAAATCTTTAACTTATTAGTTTTGTGACTTTGTTATTTAAACCATCCAAACCTCAATTTTCTCAGTTTTTAAAGTGAGATTAATAATGGTTCATCTGGTAGTGTCTGTGGCTATTTGTGTAAAGCACTTGGTCCTGTGTTTTGCATGTAGTAGCTACTTAATAAATATTAATTTATTTTTTTCTGTGGTAGGCAGAATAATGTCCCCACCCCCACCCCATGGCCACAGCCTAATCCTCAGAACCTGTGAATATGGTACATTACATGGTAAAAAGGACTTTGCACATGCGATTAAGTTTAGGATTTTGAGATGGGAAGATTATCCTGGATTATCTAGGGGCCTAATGTAATCTCTGGAGTCCTGATATGAGGGAGCCACAGGGACAAAATTGGAGGAAAAGTGATGTAATATGAAAACAGCAAAATTTGAAGATACTATACTGCTGGATTTGATCATGAAGGAAGGGACCACGAGCTAAGAAATGCGGGTAGCCTCTAGAAAGTGGAAAAGGTAGAAAATGGATTTTTCCCTACAGCCTCTGGAAGTAACCATCCCTGACAAGACCTTGAGTTTAGCCTCATAAGACACAGTTTTAGACTTTTGACCTCTAGAACTGTAAAAAGATAAATTTGTGTCGTTTTAAATCATTATGTTTGTGGTAATTTGCTACGGCAGCAAGTGGAAGTGCTATGTGAAAGTGCTTGTGAAAGTGCTTGGTACTTTTAAACTGTTGTCCACATGTTATTAATGGAGGAATGGTTTGCTGGGGTGCTCTCTAGCCATGAGGAAGAGCAAGACACTAAGGACAAGCACTGGAGAAGAGCAGGAGGCTCCCACCACACATAAGCTGCTGTGAAGAACATGAACATGAAGAAGATAAATGTGGGACATAGTCGCTAGATGGTGTCTGGCTTCCATTCCCCTGGGTTTTGTTGCCAGTATCTGGCTTCCTCTTTGGTGGGATTGCCAGTCAAGGTTCTCTGAGTGCATAGGAATAAACTCATAACCTGAGAATCTGAATTTAAGTGGAGTGATTCAAGGATGCAGGAAGTAGTTGGAGGTCATTCATTACAGCTCTGACACCCTGGTGAGGCTCTGGGCTCTTTGAGTTCTTTGAAGTTCCTATTTTTTTGAACTAGCCCATATGTAAGTAAATCTCTAGGCTCTCTTTCTTTTGTTTGTGATCAAAGAACTTGGGTTCTATCCTCCATCTCATAGGGGGGTGGAGGGGTGGTTTGAGTGTCCTAAGCCACTGAAACAAATACTGTCACATGAGGACTGAGCAACATTTAGGGTCACAAATGGGGATCACTCCTGCCAGAAGTCAACAGGTGACTGACATGCTAGAGGTCCTATAGTTATCCACAGGCAGAAAGACTGTGTAGCCTGTCAGCCCAAGAAGGCATGATTCCACTGTTTTATTTTTCTCTAGACACACTTTTCTTCCTTTTCTCAGTTCCTTTATCCATCAAAATCGGTGATGGGCTAGATCAATGGTTTGCAAACTGTGTTTGTTTAAACAAATAATTCCCCAGAAATTCCCAGGGTAAAAGGAGTGAGAAAATGAGCAAGTAGGAGGGGCCCAGGGACCTGAGGTCCCTTTAATTTCTTTATCCTTTTTATATTTGGGAGTTTTCTGTAAGATATTTTAAACACCAAAGTTCTACAACCCACAGGATTCCTTAAAGCATAATTCAGTTTAGACACTGTAAGGCCAAGCTTCAACTCACCAGAAACTCCCCCAGAAGGTGTTTTTTTCCCCCACCAAGAATATTTTTTTGAACATTGGCTTCAAAGGGCTTTTTTTTTTTTAAGTGCACTCCTTTTTTTAAAAAAAAATTTAATGTTTTTATTTATTTTTGAGACAGCGAGACAGAGCATGAGCAGGGGAGGGGCAGAGAGAGGGGGAGACACAGAATCGGAAGCAGGCTCCAGGCTCTAAGCTGTCAGCACAGAGCCCGACGCAGTGCTTGAACTCATGGAGTGTGAGGTCATGACCTGAGCTGAAGTCGGACGCTTAACCGAATGAGCCACCCAAGCGCCCCTAAGGGCTTTAAAATACCTTCTTTGCATGAATATTTTGTCTCCGATAATCATTTCTTTCAAAATGTTTTTGGAATCATTTGGAGGAGGGAGATGAATAGGCCATCAGTAGTGACTGTCACTTTCCGAATTTGGCTCACAGACAACCCATGCCCAGGAGAGATTCTTGACTGACCTCCTTCATCAAGGGGCCATTGTCCACCACCAGGCACCAGGCAGGTCCCAGCCCTTTTTATTTACAAATGATCTGCCCATACTTTGTCACAGTTAGTGCTCACACAGGCCTGTGGATTAGTATAATTTCACTGATAATGACTTTGATACTCAAAGAGGGCAGTGGTCCTCTCCCAGGATCTTGCAGCTGGATATCAGGGGATTTGGGGCTCACATTTGGGTCTTCTGGGTCCCAGCCTAGTGCTCTTCTGGCTACACCAGGCTGCTTAGGGACACCAATTATTTGGATACAGTAAATCAAGTTCAGAAGACAGATGCTTAGAAGGAAGTGACTTGGAAGTCACTGGAGGAGGGTGTAGGGAAGAAGAGGGCTTGGACAAGTCTCTGACCATACCAAGGCTTGAGAGTGGGCTAAGCAAAAAGAAACTAGGGATAGGATTGAGAAATGGTTCCCTTAGCAGTGGAAGTAAAAGCATTAGGTGCCCTAGAAGCCAAGAGAAGAGCACATGTTAAAGAGGGGGTTGTGGCCACTGGAGAAAATGCTGCTGGAACTGAAAACGATTACTAAATGCAGGGGGATAAGATGATTTCTGGAAATCAACAATTTTATTAAGATTTCCTTTTTAAAATGCACGACCAGTATATAACCTCTCCTAAGAGAGATGCAGTTTTGTAGTTCATAGTGAGGCACTGGGAGTGGGTGTGCAAATGTGATGCAGTTCTGCTGGGTCCTCTTAGGCTGCAAAGTTCATAATTATATGGGTGGTCACCTTGGGGTTGCTAGATAGACATGGTCTAAGATTTGTTCAAGGTCTTCTGACTAAAACCTGATGGAGCACATCCTGGAGCCCCAGTAAGATCTTTTTTTCTTTTTTTAAATATGAAGTTTATTGTCAAATTGGTTTCTATACAACACCCAGTGCTCATCCCAACAGGTACCCTCCTCAATGCCCATCCCCTCCCTCTCACTCCCGATCAACCTTCAGTTTATTCTCAATTGTTAAGAGTCTCTTATGGTTTGGCTCCCTCCCTCTCTAACTTTTTTTTCTTTCCCTTCCCCCATGGCCTTAAGTTTCTCAGGATTCACATAAGAGTGAAAACATATGGTATCTGTCTTTCTCTGTATGACTTATTTCACGTAGCATGACACTCTCTAGTTCCATCCACATTGCTACAAAAGGCCATATTTCATTCTTTCTTATTGCCAGATAGTATTCCATTGCGTATATAAACCACAATTTCTTTATCCATTCATCAGTTGATGGACATTTAGGCTCTTTCCATACTTTGACGATTGGTGAAAGTGTTGCTATAAACATTGGGGTACAAGTACCCCTATGCATCAGCACTACTGTATACCTTGGGTAAATTCCTAGCAGTGCTACTGCTGGGTCATAGGGTAGATCTCTTTTTAATTTTTTGAGGAACCTCCACACTGTTTTCCAGAGTGGCTGCACCAGCTTGCATTCCCACCAATAGTGCAAAAGGGTTCTCTTTTCTCCACATCCTCTCCAGCATCTATAGTCTCCTGATTTCTTCATTTTAGCCACTCTGACTGGCGTGAAGTGATATCTCAACGTGCTTTTGATTTGTATTACCCTGATGAGGAGTGACGTTGGGCATCTTTTCATGTGCCTGTTGGCCATCTGGATGTCTTCTTTTGAGAAGTGTCTATTCATGTTTTCTGCCCATTTCTTCACTGGGTTATTTGTTTTTCGGGTGTGGAGTTTGGTGAGCTCTTTATAGATTTTGGATATTAGCCCTTTGTCTGATATGTCATTTGCAAATATCTTTTCCCATTCCGTTGGTTGCCTTTTAGTTTTGTTGATTGTCTCCTTTGCAGTGCAGAAGCATTTTGTCTTCATGAGGTCCCAATAGTTCATTTTTGCTTTTAATTCACCTGTCTTTGGAGATGTGTCAAGTAAGAAATTGCTGTGGCTGAGGTCAGAGAGGTTTTTTCCTGTTTCTCCTCTAGGGTTTTGATGGTTTCCTGTCTCACATTCCTGTCTCACATCCTTTATCCATTTTGAGTTTATTTTTGTGAATGGTGTGAGAAAGTGGTCTAGTTTCAACCTTCTGCATGTTGCTGTCCAGTTCTCCCAGCACCATTTGTTAAAGAGACTGTCTTTTTTCCATTGGATATTCTTTCCTGCTTTGTCAAAGATTAGTTGGCCATATGTTTGTGGGTCTAATTCTGGGGTTTCTATGCTATTCCATTGGTCTATGTGTCTGTTTTTGTGCCAATACCATGCTGTCTTGATGATGACAGCTTTGCAGTAGAGGCTAAAGCCTGGGATTGTGATGCCTCCTGCTTTGGTCTTCTTCAAAATTACTTTGGCTATTTGGGGCCTTTTGTGGTTCCATACAAATTTAGGATTGCTTGTTCTAGCATCGAGAAGAGTGCTGGTGCAATTTTGATTGGGATTGCATTGAATGTGTAGATAGCTTTGGGTAGTATTCACATTTTGACAATATTTA
This sequence comes from Neofelis nebulosa, assembly GCF_028018385.1. Taxonomy (NCBI): domain Eukaryota; kingdom Metazoa; phylum Chordata; class Mammalia; order Carnivora; family Felidae; genus Neofelis; species Neofelis nebulosa. Next base: position 24,991,743 of record NC_080798.1, on the reverse strand, counting down.
TTCTTCCAATCCATGAGCAGGGAATGTTTTTCCATTTCTTTATACCTTCTTCATTTTCCTTCATAAGCTTTCTATAGTTTTCAGCATACAGATCTTTACATCTTTGGTTAGATTTATTCCTAGGTATTTTATGCTTCTTGGTGCAATTGTGAATGGCATCAGTTTCTTTATTTGTCTTTCTATTGGTTCATTATTAGTGTATGAGAATGCAACTGATTTCTGTACATTAATTTTGTATCCTGCGACTTTGCTGAATTCATGTATCAGTTCTAGCAGACTTTTAGTGGAGTCTGTCATGTTTTCCATGCAGAGTACCACGTCGTCTGCGAAAAGTAAAAGTTTGACTTCATCTTTGCCAATTTTGATGCCTTTGATTTCCTTTTGTTGTCTGATTGCTGATGCTAGCACTTCCAACACTATGTTAAACAACAGCGGTGAGAATGGACATCCCTGTCGTGTTCCTTATCTCAGGGGGAAAGCTCTCGGTTTTTCCCCATTGAGGATGATGTTAGCTGTGGGCTTTTCATGAATGGCTTTTATGATGTTTAAGTATGTTCCTTCTATCCCGACTTTTTCGAGAGTTTTTATTTAAGAAAGATGGTGGATTTTGTCAAATGCTTTTTCTGCATCGATTAACAGGGTCATATGGTTCTTATCTCTTTTTTTTATTAATGTGATGTATCACATTGATTGATTTGTGAATGTTGAACCAGCTCTGCATCCCAGGAATGAATCCCACTTGATCATGGTGAATAATTCTTTTTACATGCTGTTGAATTTGATTTGCTACTATCTTGTTGATAATTTTTGCATCCATATTCATAAGGGATATTGGTGTTCTTTAATGGCCATGCTTTTGGAGGTTTTCCAGGCTTTTTCCTATGGTTGATTTCAAGTTTCATAGCATTGTGGTCTGAAAGTATGCATGATATGATCTCATTTCTTGTATACTTATGAAGGGCTGTTTTGTGATCCAGTATGTGATCTATCTTGGAGAATGTTCCATGTGCACTCGAGAAGAAAGTATATTCTGTTGCTTTGGGATGCAGAGTTCTAAATATATCTGTCAAGTCCGTCTGATCCAATGCGTCATTCAGGGCCCTTGTTCCTTTATTGACCATGTGTCTAGATGATCTATCCATTGTTGTAAGCGGGGTATTAAAGTCCCCTGCAATTACCACATTCTTATCAATAAGGTTGCTCATGTTTGTTATTAATTATTTTACACATTTGGGGGCCTCTGTATTCGGACATAGAGATTTACAATTGTTAGCTCTTCCTGATGGATAGACCCTGTAATTACTATATAATGCCCTTCTTCATCTCTTGTTACAACTTTTAATTTAAAGTCTAGTTTTTCTGATATAAGTATGGCTACTACAGCTTTCTTTTGACTTCCAGTAGCATGATAGATACTTCTCCATCCCCTCACTTTCAATCTGAAGGTGTCCTCAGGTCTAAAATGAATCTCTTGTTGACAGCAAATAGATAGGTCTTGGTTTTTTTTTTTTTATCCATTCTGATACCCTATGTCTTTTGGTTGGGGCATTTAGTCCATTTACATTCAATATTATTATTGAAAGATATGGGTTTAGAGTCATTGTGATGTCTGTAGGTTTCAAGCTTGTGGTGATGTCTCTGGTACATTGTGGTCCTTGCAACATTTCACTCACAGAATCCCCCATAGGATCTCTTGTAGGGCTTGTTTAGTGGTGATGAATTCCTTCAGTTTTTGTCTGTTTGGGAAGACCTTTATCTCTCCTTCTATTCTGAATGACAGACTTGCTGGATAAAGGCTTCTCGGTTGCCTATTTTCTGTTCATCACATTGAAGATTCCCTGCCATTCCTTTGTGGCCTGCCAAGTTTCAGTAGATAGGTCTGCGACTACTCTTATGTGTCTACCTTTGTAAGTTAGAGCCTGTTTATCCCTAGGTACTTTCAGAATTTTCTCTTTATCCTTGTATTTTGCCAGTTTCACTATGATATGTTGTGCAGAAGATCGATTCAAGTTATGTCTGAAGGGAGTTCTCTGTGCCTCTTGGATTTCAATGCCTTTTTCCTTCCCCAGATCAGGGAAGTTCTCAGCTATGATTTGTTCAAGTACACCTTCAGCCCTTTTCTCTCTCTCTTCTTTTAGAATTCCTATGATATGGATATTGTTCCGTTTGAGTGCATCACTTAGTTTCCTAATTCTCCCCTCATACTCCTGGATTTTCTTTATCTGTCTTTTCTCAGCTTCCTCTTTTTCCATAGTTTTATTTCCTAATTCACTTATTCTCTCCTCTGCCTCTTCAAATCATGCTATGGCCACCTCCATTTTATTTTGCACCTCATTTATAGCATTTTTAAGCTCCTCATGACTATTTCTTAGTCCCTTGATCTCTGTAGCAATAGATTCTCTGCTGTCCTCTATGCTTTTTTCAAGCCCAGAGATAATTTTTATGACTATTATTCTAAATTCTTGTTCTGTTATATTGCTTAAATCTTTTTTGAGCAATTCGTTAGCTGTCGCTACTTCCTGGAGTTTCTTTTGGGTACTCTGTCGCTACTTCTTCCATTTCCTTTTGGGTAGTCCCTGTGTAGCTCCAAACTGCAGGGCACTTCCCCTGTGCTGTTGGGAGAAAGTTGTGTTGGTAGGAGTGGCCGCAGTCAGACCCAATGTCTGCCCCCAGCCCACCACTGGGGCCAGAGCCAGACTGGTGTGTACCTTATCTTCTGCTCTCCCAGGCACAGGATTCACTGTGGAGTGGTGTGGCCCCTGTCTGGACTACTTGCACACTGCCAGACTTGTGGTGCTGCTTCAATGGGATCTGGCCAAGGGTGTATTAGCTGGGGTGGGTTTGCAAGGTGCACAGGGGTGGGAGGGGTAGGCTTAGCTCGCTTTGCTGTGGGTGGTCCCCTGTGGGAGGGGCTCTGCAGCACCAGATGGGAGGCAGGCCTGTCGGAGGGTTGGATCCTCAGAAGCACAGAGTTGGACATTTGCATGGTGCAAACAAGTTCAGTGACGGGAACTGGTTCCCTTTGGAATTTCAACTGGGGAATGGGAGAAGGAAATGGTGCTTGCCAGAGCCTTTGTTCCCTCTCCAAGCTGAGCTCTGTCTTCCCGGGCTCAACAACTCTCCCTCCCAGTGTCCTCTTGCCCTCCCTGCTCTCTGAGAGCAGAGCTGTTGACTTTTAACATTCCAGATGTTATGTCCTGCTGGATGTCAGAACTCATGGGATCTGGCCCACTGGCTTTTGCAAGCCAGACTTCAGGGTCTCTGCCTTGTCAGGCGGGCTGCCCCTCCACCAACCTGGCTCCCTCCCATCAGTTCGTGTAGCATGCAGTGCCTCTCCACCCTTCCTACCTTCTTCCATGGGCTTCTTGTCTATGCTTCGCTCTGGAGAGTCCACTCTGCTAGTCTTCTGGTGGTTTTCTGGGTTATTTAGGCAGATGTGGGTGGAATCTAAGTGATCAGCAGGAAGAGGTGAGCCCAGTCTTCCTATGCTGCCATCTGCCCCTGACCCCAGGTAAGATCTTTCTACAATAGCCTGAAAGCAGACCTCCAATATGACTTTTCTGGATAAGCTGACATCTGAGCCCTTTCTGGACCAGATTGATAATTGCCTAGGTTTTCAATTTACCTTGTCACCAGAACCACCTGAAGGAAGATATTTCATTAAAGCTATCTTCCATATAAGGGGGTTGTGCTAGAATCAAATTCTCTTCTAGTTGAGCTAATCTATTGTTTTTACCTTGTTTTTGTTTCACCAAGTATTGGCCATTTGTTTTTTTGTTATGCTACATAGTAATAACTTTTAGATGAGATTATGATGCCATCTGTGTGTAAAACTAAGGAAATCATTAGAAGGCCTTTGATACTTTAAACTGGAAGACAGAAAGATGCAGAGAGAAGGAGGGGCAGCAAAGGAGGAGAGGGAGAGGGGAGAGAACTGGAGGCACTTACCGGGAAAAGGTGGAATAGATGCTGGACAGGCAATTAACACATGTCCACCACAATCATGCTCATTATAAAACATAGAAAGGAAGGGAAATTTCCCTATACTTCCCCCACCTCCTCACTAGCCTTAGGATAATCACTGCCAACAGTTTTTACTATATTCCTCCAGATGTTCTATATGCCTATATAAATACGTTAATGATAGGGGATAATTTTTAAGTGAGATCATTTATGCATGTTGTTATACAATCTTTTGTGAAACTTCATATATCTTGGTTATATTACTACCTTACTAGTATAGCGCTACTTTATCTTATTTAATGTCTTATTTAATGTATTGTATTCTGAAGAACAAATGTAGCCTAATGTATTTAAGCAGTGCTAGGCACAGTGTTGAATAATACAGATGAGTGATGACATCCAGTGCGAGCTTGGGGAGAGCCACATGCCCCCTCAGCCAGGGAAATGTCAGTATTTTCATGTCAGTGGAAGGACAGGGCTCGGCTCACATCATGTATGCCATGGTTTGCTGCCCTCCGATGAATCAAACTCCACGGATGTGTCATTGAAACCTCATTACCAGGGGTGTGTTAATGAGCAGCCAAAGCTGCTACTGTTGAAGAGCTCAAAAAAATTACAAAGATGTCACTGGCAGAAGCTCAATCCCTTTCATGGATGTCATCCCCCTGTAAGAGATCTGAAAGGATGGAAATGTTATGATCATTATTACTGTGCTAATAGCAGAACAATAAAAGGAAAAAAAAATTACCCACCAAAGATTCTTGCAACTCAGAATGGTGCTGGAAGGACACTGTGGCCTTATCCCTTGAAAACTACTGCTGAAAGTCAAACGCCAAAGCTTGTTGAGAGAGAAATAAAGAATCAATTATTAATGCAGCCCCATCCTTGTTTGTGACTTTCACAGAGAACCAGATCTTTTAATCAAGGGCTGTAGGACATGAGAGGGTAGGGGAACAGTGGTAAACAAAGATCAAAAACTATTGTATTCTTTTGCCACATATGTGCATTCATAGCTCAGCAGAAATAATGTGCACAGACTGATGGGATTATAAAATGGAAACAAACAAGAGAGACTATCCTTGTAGATGAGGCAGTATCCAAGCTGTCTCTATGGGTTGTTTGACTAAATGTGTAAATACATTTCCAATTTGTGGTCCTGTCCCCCTTTTCTAAGTAACCTCCTCACAACTATTTCAGGACAAAAGGGAGATTGAAGGACATCCAGATTAGGGCTTCTCAGCACGGCTGGCAGTTTGGACCAGTAAATTCTTTGTTACAGTGTTGTCTTGTGCACTGCAGGAAGCTTAGCAGCATCCCTGGCTTCTACACACCAGATGCATCTTCCTTATTGTGATGAGGATAAAAATCTGTAGATGTTGCTGAAGATCCCTTGGCAGGGAAACAGCCCAGTTAAGGTCCAAGGAAATTGTTCTGAACACAGTGTTTGAGGTGGTCCATCATATAGGGCTGGTTTCGTGGTGACAAATTCCTTAAGTTTTTGTTTGTTTGGGAAGACCTTTATCTCTCCTTCTATTCTAAATGACAGACTTGCTGGATAAAGGATTCTCGGTTGCATATTTTTTCTGTTCAGCACACTGAAGATCTCGTGCCAATTCTTTCTGTCCTGCCAAGTTTCAAAAGAGAGATCAGTCACGAGTCTTATAGGTCTCCCTTTATATGTTAGGGCACGTTTATCCCTTGCTGCTTTCAGAATTTTCTCTTTATCCTTGTATTTTGCCAGTTTCACTATGATATGTCGTGCAGAAGATCGATTCAAGTTACGTCTGAAGGGAGTTCCCTCTGCCTCTTGGATTTCAAATGTCTTTTTCCTTCCCCAGTTCAGGGAAGTTCTCAGCTATTATTTCTTCGAGTACCCTTTCAGCACCTTTCTCTCTCTCTTCCTCCTCTGGGATACCAATTATGCGTATATTATTTCTTTTTAGTGTATCACTTAGTTCTCTAATTTTCCCCTCATACTCCTGGATTTTTTTTATCTCTCTTTCTCTCAGCTTCCTCTTTTTCCATAACTTTATCTTCTAGTTCACCTATTCTCTCCTCTGCCTCTTCAATCTGAGCCGTCGTCATTTCCATTTTGTTTTGCATTTCGTTTAAAGCGTTTTTCAGCTCCTTCTGACTGTTCCTTAGTCCCTTGATCTCTATAGCAAGAGATTCTCTGCTGTCCTCTATACTGTTTTCAAGCCCAGCGATTAATTTTATGACTATTATTCTAAATTCACTTTCTGTTATATTATTTAAATCCTTTTTGATCAGTTCATTAGCTGTTGTTATTTCCTGGAGATTCTTATGAGGGGAATTCTTCCATTTGGTCATTTTGGATAGTCCCTGGAGTGGTGAGGACCTGCAGGGCACTTCCCCTGTGCTCTGGTGTATAACTGGAGTTGGTGGGCGGGGCTGCAGTCAGACCTCATGTCTGCTCCCAGCCCACCTCTGGGGCCACAGTCTGACTGATGTGTGCCTTCTCTTCCCCTCTCCTAGGGGCGGGATTCACTGTGGGGTGGCGTGGCCCATCTGGGCTACTTGCACACTGCCAGGCTTGTGGTGCTGGGTATTAGCTGGGGTGGGTAGGCAAGGTGCACAGGGTCAGGAGGGGCAGGCTTAGCTCGCTTCTCTTTAGGTGATCCACTTCAGGAGGGGCCCTGTGGCAGCGGGAGGGAGTCAGATCTGCTGCTGGAGGTTTGGCTCCGCAGAAGCACAGCTTTCAGTGTTTGCGTGGAGCAAGCAAGTTCCTTGGCAGGAACTGGTTCCCTTTGGGATTTTGGCTGGGAGTTGGGCAAGGGAGATGGCGTTGGCGAGCGCCTTTGTTCCCCGCCAAATTGAGCTCTGTCGTCGCGGGGCTCAGCAACTCTCCCTCCCTTCGTCCTCTAGCCTTCCCGATTTCTGAGCAGAGCTGTTAACTTATGACCTCCCAGATGCAAAGTCCCGCTTGCTGTCGGAACACACTCCATCCGGCCCCTCCGCTTTTGCAAGCCAGACTTGGGGACTCTGCTTGGCCGGCAGGCAGGCTGCCCCTCCGCCCCAGCTCCCTCCCACAAGTCCGTGGAGCGCGCACCGCCTCACTGCCCTTTCTACCCTCTTTCGTGGGCCTCTCGTCTGTGCTTGGCTCCAGAGACTCCATTCTGCTAGTCTTCTGGTGGTTTTCTGGGTTATTTAGGCAGGTGTAGGTGGAATCTAAGTGATCAGCAGGACGCATGGTGAGCCCAGCGTCCTCCTACGCCGCCATCTTCCCTGTAACAGTTTTTTTTTAAGTTTACTTATTTATTTTGAGAGAGAGAGAGAGAACGAGCTCTGGAGGGACAGAGAGAGGGGGAGGAGAGAGAATGTCAAGTAGCTCCACACTGTCAGCATGGAACCTGATGCAGAGGTTGAACACACAAACCGTGAAATCATGACCTGAGCTGAAATCAAGAAACGGTCACTTAACTGAGCCATCCAGGCATTTCATCTAACAGTTTTTTTTATTGAGAATCTTTAGAGTTTTCTATATACTGTATCATGTCATCTGCAAATAGTGGAAGTTTTACTTCTTCCCTTCCAATGTGGATGCCTTTTATTTCTTTTTCTTGCTTAATTTCTCTGGCTAGGATTACTAATACTATGTTGAATAAAATTGTTGAAAGTGGACATCCTTGTGTTGTTATTGATTTTAGAGATCCTTAGATTTCCTTTAAAGTTGGGAACACGGTTTCAATTTTTCACTACTGAATATGTGTTACTTGTGGTCTTATCATATATGACCTTTATTATGTTGAGATACATTCTCTCTAAACTCACTTTGTTGAGAGTTTTTATCACCAATGCAGAGGTAATAGCTTGAGAAGCACTTGGGCCATGCATGAGGGATATTTGTTGATTAGTCTCAGAAAGTATATTAGAGGGACAGGGATCTATTGAAGGTCACTCTGGGGACAGAGGCTCTGGTGGGTGCCATTTTATTTTTACTCCCTTTCTTCCTTTCTAGTCCTAAAGTGGCTAGTGCCATTTTTGGGCCTCTCAATCTTCCTCACTAGTTCTGCTCAACCCACTGCTGGGTTGAGCCCTTGTGGCCTTGCCCTACAAGATCTAGCCCAGAGCTTGCCCATTGGGGACTCCACCCATCAGATCTGGTGAGCAGGTTTGCCCTGGCCCAGTGCTCATTCACTGCTTCCCCTGCCCCACCAGACCCAAAATGTGCATGCATCCCCACACAAGTAGGTAGGGGGCTTGAATGCCTTGAAATGTTGGGTAGGGGGGCTTGCATCCTTGGGTCCCATGAGACTAAAATAGAGAGATAGAGCTTGGCAGTGTACCACCCCCAGAGCACTGTACAGATACCCATTAAAATACATCCCCAACCTTCCAGTGGACACTCATTCAGACTGGGAGAGATAGTTAGCTCATCTCACACCTTGAAACAATCACAAAGTCAGAAAAAAATAAGAGGCACAGGAATATATTTCAAATGAAAGAATAAGGCAAAAAAGAAAAAGACAAAAAAATGGAGGTAAGCAATATACCTGAGAAAGAGTTCAAAATAATGGTCATAAAGATGCTCACTGAACTTGGGAGAATAATGAACACAGTGAGATCTTCAGTAAAGAGATAGAAAATTTAAGAAAGTCCCAGACACTACATAGCTGAAGAATACAATAACTGAACTAAAAAATACACTACAGGGGTTTAACAGAAGACTGGATAAAGCAGAAGAATAGATCAGCAAGCTGGAAGACAGGGCAATAGAAATCACCCAGGTAGAGCAGAAAAATAGAAAAGAATTTAAAAAATGGAGATTCCTTAAGGGAGCTTTGAGACAACACCAAGTGGAATAACATTCACATTATAGGAATCCTAAGAGGAAAGAAGAGAGATAGGGCTATAAAACTTAAGAGTAATGGATGACAATTTCCCTAATCTGGGTAACGAAATAGACATCCAGGTCTAGGAATCCTAGAGTCAAAATAAAATGAACCCAAAGAAGATCACATCAAGACACATTTTAATTAATATGATGAAAGTTAAAGATAAAGAGAAAATCCTAAAAGCAGCAAGAAAAAAATAACTCCTTATGTACAAGTGAAACCCTATAAATCAACCAGCAGATTTCTCAGCAGAAACTACAGGCCAGAAGAGAGTGGCATAACATATTCAAAATGATGAAAGGAAAATATTTCCAATGAAGAATTTTCTACCTGACAAGCTTATCATTAACAATTGAAGGAGAGATAAAAGATTTCTAGATGAGCAAAAACTGAAGGAGCTCATCACCACTAAACTGGTCTTACAAGAAATGCTAAAGGGAGGGGCACCTGGGTGGCACACTTGGTTAAGCATCCGACTTTGGCTTGGGTCATGATTTTACAATTCGTGACTTCAAGCCCTGCTTGGGGTGAGCTCAATTCCCACTTTGGGTTCTGCACTCTCTTTTCCTCTCTGCCCCTTGTGGGATTTTCTCTTGAAAGGCCTGAGAAAATTGAAACTTAAAAGCTTAAGTTACAGGAAACTGAAACCTAACCAAGCTTAACCAGCTTGTTCCGCTTCTGTACAATTGCTTGGCATGCCCATGTATTCCTGATCAATCATTGTTGCCTGGCACATCCGTATATTCCTGATCAACCATTGTTGCCTGGCACATCCGTATATTCCTGATCAACCATTGTTACTTGGCACATCCGTGTACTCCTGATCAATCATTGTTACTTGGCACATCCGTGTACTCCTGATCAATCATTGTTGCCTGGCACATCCATGTATTCCTGATCAATCATTGTGATACCCGTACCCCCGGTTGTGGTCTGACCTAAAGGCAGGAACCAATCGAACACTGTTAAGTGTCCAACTTTAAACACCAACCAATCGCAGCTCTGTAACTGTGAAAAATTCCTGGTTTCCCCATGACTTGTTTGTACCTGTCTATAAAAGGGGTGTAAAAACCTCTCTCAGGGCCTCTTGGCGTCACCGGCAATGGGGGCGCAGAGGTCCAGGTTCGAACCTGCAATAAATGACCCTTGCCGCTTGGCTTTGACTTACGACTCTGGTGGTCTTTTGTGGGAGGTTTCAGAACTTTGGGCATAACATTTGAAGGTCCCACCGAGATCTCCCCCGAGTCCACCAGACTTCGGGTCAACGGGTCATCTCTGATTCCAATCGGTAAGTAAGCCGGCTCTATCTTTTTCTCTCTAATCTGTGTTTCTTCTTAGGAGAACCGGTTCTGTCTGGAAGCTGGTGTGACTCTGGTGGACGCGCTATAGGGCACCCAGCCGGGGTCAGTTGGAGACGTCCACTGACACGGGGGGCCTTTTTGGCCCATCAGGGGGCCTTTCTGGCCCATCGGGGGGGCCTTTTTGGCCCATCAGGACTCTTTTCTGTGGGTCACTCACGCCCAACCACTTTCACTTTCTCTACGGACTTCCAGTTTCTCTGTATAAATTAGTCCAGAGTGCTAAGAAACATCTCTAGGCGCCTGAAAAACCAGTAGGCATGCCCATTGTTACCCGTGTTCTGATGTGATGTGTGTCTGTGTGTGTGTCTGTTAAATTGACTGGAATGATTGTTGGGAGTCAGGGGCACGCGCCTGACTTACCCTATGTGTAGTCCCACGGCGTAAGCTATGGGATTCGAATGGGCTCTAACCCGATTTCCGCGGTGATCCTCATATGGCTTAAGGCGGTCAAAATTTTTGATCCAAGCAGGGGGTTTATACCTGCCCGCCTATGCTAAGAGGCACCTAAGTTCCCTCAAGGGACGCGGACAGGCGAGTACGCGAGTACTTCTGTGTCAGTCTACATGTATTGTCACCCCAGGCCCTGCCTGCCCCACCTGTTGCCCCACTGGTTGCCCCTCAAGGGGAACTGGGGGGGGGGCAAGAAACGGCAGCTGTGCCAGAACCAGGGAGGCTACAGGCAGCAGCCATGCCAAGCCCTATTGAAAATAAAACCAACCGTGAAGGGCCAGCCAGCCAAACTCGCGGGTGCACCCAGTGTGAGCCAAGCTCTGGCCTCCCTGACTCCACTGTAGCCCTACCCCTGCGGGAAATAGGACCCCCCCGATGAAACGGGCAGTCCCCGACTCCAGTATTGGCCCTTCTCCACCAGTGACCTATATAATTGAAAAACCCAAAGTGCTCAATTTTCTGATAACCCTAGAGATCTTATAGCCCTCCTAGAGAGCATAATGTTCACCCAGCAGCCTACCTGGGATGACTGCCAACAGCTTTTGCAAACCCTGTTCACCACGGAAGAAAGGGAGAGAATTCAACTTGAAGCGCAGAAGCTGGTCCCCGGGGAAGATGGTCGACCCACTGTTAACCCTGACCTCATTAATGCTGCATTTCCCCTGACTCGGCCTAATTGGGACTACAACGCGGCAGAAGGTAGGGGACGACTGCTCGTTTATCACCAGACTCTAATGGCGGGTCTCCGGGCTGCAGCACGCAAGCCCACCAATTTGGCCAAGGTGTACTTGGTAATACAAGGTAAGACAGAGAGCCCTGCTAACTTTTTAGAAAGATTAATGGAAGCCTTTAGGCAGTACACTCCCATGGACCCTGAGGCCCCTGAAAATCTGTCTTTTGTAAACCAGGCTGCCCCTGACATCAAAAAAAACCTCCAAAAAGTAGAGAATTTAGAAGAAAAACAGATCCAGGATTTACTCCGCATTGCTCAGTGGGTATATAATAATCGGGACACTCCAGAGGATAAGCAGAAAACTCGCCCCCCTAGGCGCCCCCTAGACAAAGACCAATGCGCCTACTGTAAAGAAAAAGGACATTGGATTCGTGACTGTCCCAAAAAGAAGCAACTGCGCTCGGGGTCAGAGCCATGACAAATCAAAGCGGTCCCCATCCTATTTACCCAGAACTCAGGAATTCCTGGGGTCTGCGGGATTCTGCCAGTTGTGGATCCCAGGTTTTGCTGAAATGGCCAAACCCCTTTACGCAGTCTGTAGAAACCAACCATCATTTGAATGGTCTGCGGAAGCTGAGCAGGCATTCCAACAGATAAAGAGAGCTCTCCTATCGGCCCCAGCTCTAGGACTGCCCAATATCTCTAAGCCCTTCCACTTATATGTAGATGAGCATAAAGGCATAGCCAAGGCAGTGCTAACCCAGCATCTAGGTCCATGGCCCAGACCATTGGCCTATCTCTCAGAAAAACTGGACCCTGTAGCCACAGGATGGCCCTCTTGTCTCCGGATAATAGTGGCTACAGCCCTAATGGTTAAAGACGCCAATAAGCTGTCCCTGGGTCAAGAGTTACATGTCACCACACCCCACACCATCGAAGGAGTACTCAAGCAGCCCCCCGATAGGTGGATGAGCAATGTTTGGATGGTCCACTATCAGGGACTCTCCTGTTAAATCCCTTGCGGACCACATACACCCCTCCCCGAACTCTAAACCCGGCCTCACTGCTACCCGACCCTGACCTGGACTCCCCGCTCCATGACAGTGCCGACATCCTAGCGCAGATCCATGGAACAAGGAAAGACCTACAGGACCGGCCATTACCTGATGCTGAGGTCACCTGGTTTACTGACGGAAGCAGCTTCATCCATCAAGAACAGAGGTATGCGGGGGCAGCAGTGACATCTGAGACTGAAGTGATATGGGCAGAGGCTCTGCCCACAGGGACTTCTGCCCAAAGGGCAGAACTAATTACATTGACCCAAGCATTAAGAATGGGGCAGGACCGCAAAGTGACTGTATATACAGACAGCCGGTATGCCTTTGCCACGGCCCATATACATGGGACAATATACCGTGAGAGGGGACTACTCACTGCTAAAGGCAAAGACATCAAAAATAAAGATAAAAATTCTGGCCCTATTGGCTGCTATTTGGGCCCCTAAAAAACTGGCTATAGTACATTGCCCGGGTCACCAAAAAATAACTGATCCAATCTCTCGAGGAAATAACCTAACTGACCAAACTGCACGCCAGGTAGCGCAAAAACCCATCCACGTAATACCTGCGCAGCTACCAGACCCAGGGCCCTGAGATTTACCCCCATAGCCTGAATACTCAGAAGATGATCTTCTCTGGATGTGCAAGTTCCCCATGACCCAAGTTACAGACGGATGGTGGAGAGACTCCAGAGACCGCCTTACCCTTCCCGAAAAATTGGGCCACGCAATCCTGACAAAAATACTCCAGAACGCGCACCCACACGCCACAGCCCAAGGCCACCGAAAAAGAGGAACCATACCAGGAGCCCACTGGGAAGTGGACTTCACCGAGGTAAAGCCCGGCAAATATGGCTATAAATACTTACTAGTGTTCGTAGACACTTTTTCAGGATGGACTGAAGCCTTTCCAACCAAGAAGAAAACGGCGCAGATAGTAGCCAAAAAGATCCTAAAAAAAAAAAAAATCCTGCCCAGGTATGGTTTTCCAGTCATGATAGGGTCAGACAATGGACCTGCATTCATCTCTAAGGTAAGTCAGGGATTGGCTTCCGTACTTGGGGCAGACTGGAAATTACATTGTGCCTACTGGCCCCAAAGCTCAAGACAAGTAGAAAGAATGAATAAAACATTAAAAGAGACCCTTACTAAATTGACTATGGAGACTGGTGCTAATTGGGTAAAGTTACTCCCCTACGCTCTGTACAGGGTTCACAACTCCCCATACAAGCTGGGCTTTACACCCTATAAAATCATGTTTGGCCGACCCACACCTATCATACCTACCTCATCATACCTACCTCATTCAATTAGACCAAGATAACAGCCTCTTGTCTTCTCTCAGGGCTCTACAGCGGGTTCATGAGGCCATGTGGCCTAAACTAAAAGAACTGTATGAGACGGGGCCCCCACCCACTCCTCATCAATATCGTCCAGGAGACTGGGTCCTCGTCAAGCGACACCGGCAGGAGAACCTTAAACCCAGGTGAAAAGGACCTTATCAAATCATCCTGACGACTCCCACCGCCATCAAGGTAGATAACGACCCCACCTGGATTCACCACACCCACGTGAAACCTGTCGACCCGCTGTCTGACCTCATGGGACACACTGATAAAAATACTACTTGGACTGTAGACCAGAGTAAGAAAAACACCCTCAAACTAACCTTGCGCTGTGCCTCCCCTAGACATGTTCAGAATAGTAACCCTTGTCCTACTAGCCCTCAACCTCAACATCCTGGAGGGAGGACTAAATGCCCCCGTTGACAAACAGAAATTGTACGGAGCTCTGTATGAAAGGCCCTGTGATTGCAGAGGTGGCGTAGTTAAAACCCTTACCCTGCCACATGGTAACAGACTAGTAGCCGGCTCTGTAGAAAGGAGTGGTCACTATCAGTGAAGATACACTCAAACCCAAGACTGTGGGACCACAATTGTTCACTTAACCCAGACCTATGACATCACAGGACCCCAAAAACAGCAGTGGTTATGTGTTGACAAACCTAAGCCCCTGCCCCCCACAGCAGAATGCCCTTGCTCTACTTTCCAGGAGTCGATGCATAGCTCTTGTTATGACTCCTATCAGCAATGTATAGGGCCAGACAACTCCACTACCTACTACAGAGTAACAGGGCAGCAAAAGCTAGTGATAATAATATGCAACTTCAAGCTGGCTGCCGTGGCTCAGTTGGAGAAGCCGTCCGCTGGAACCCCTATGCCCATCCCTAGTTTAAACTTTGCAACTGGCAGATCCAAACGAGCTGTGGTTGTTATCCCCCTCCTGGCAAGCCTAGAAATTACAGGTGCATTAACTACCGGGACCGCGGGATTAGGAGTCTCTATACACTCCTATCTGCGACTCTCTCGGCAACTAATTAACGATGTCGAGGCCTTGTCAGGGACAATCCAGGATCTGCAAGATCAGCTAGATTCCCTAGCAGAAGTGGTGTTACAAAATAAAAGAGGGTTAGATCTGCTAACCGCAGAACAAGGCGACATCTGCTTAGCCCTACGAGAAAAATGTTGCTTTTATGCCAATAAATCAGGAATAGTTCAGACCAAAATTAAATAGCTCCAAGAGGACCTCGCACGCTGAACAAAATAATAAACTTTATCAGGGACAGACTAAACACCATTCAGGTTATGGTCCTTAGACCACAGTATCAGCTCCTAGACATGGAAAGCGAGCTTGATTAGGTAACACTGTAGGACCCAAGATTGGGTCCTCAGGTACTTGAGGAAGGGGGGAATGAAAGGCCTGAGAAAATTGAAACTTAAAAGCTTAAGTTATGGGAAACTGAAACCTAACCAAGCTTAACCAGCTTGTTCCACTTCTGTACAATTGCTTGGCATGCCCATGTATTCCTGATCAACCATTGTTACTTGGCACATCCGTGTACTCCTGATCAATCATTGTTGCCTGGCACATCCGTGTATTCCTGATCAATCATTGTGATACCCGTACCCCCGGTTGTGGTCTGACCTAAAGGCAGGAACCAATCGAACACTGTTAAGTGTCCAACTTTAAACACCAACCAATCGCAGCTCTGTAACTGTGAAAAATTCCTGGTTTCCCCATGACTTGTTTGTACCTGTCTATAAAAGGGGTGTAAAAACCTCTCTCAGGGCCTCTTGGTGTCACCAGCAACGGGGGCGCAGAGGTCCAGGTTTGAACCTGCAATAAATGACCCTTGCCGCTTGGCTTTGACTTACGACTCTGGTGGTCTTTTGTGGGAGGTTTCAGAACTTCAGGCATAACATACTCTCTCTCTCTCTCTATCTTGCTCTCTGCCCCTTGTTCACTCACACTCTCTCTCTCAAAGAAATAAAAAGAAAAAGAAATGTTAAAGGGACTTCTTTAAGCTGAAAAGAAATGGCACTAATTAATAACAGAAAAAATGCAAAAATAAAAAAAATCACTGGAAAATTTAAATATATAATAAAGATAGTAGATCAATCACCTATAAGTAAAAGTTAAAGGACAAAAGCAGTAAAATTAACTAAAACTACAATAATTAGTTAAGGGGTGCATAAAATAAAAAGATTTAAAAATGTTATATCAAAAATATAAAACATAGTGGGTAGGAATAAAAAAGTGAAGTTTCAGTATGTGTTTAAGTTGCAGGGCTCCTGGTGGCTCAGTTGGTTAAGCATCCGACTTTGGTTCAAGTCATGATCTTACAGTTTGTGGGTGCAAGTCCCACATCAGGCTCTGTCCTGACAGCTCAGAGCCTAGAGCCTACTTCGGATTCTGTGTCTCCCTGATCTCTGTTCCTCCCTCACTTGTATTCTATATCTCTCTCAAAAATAAATAAACATTAAAAGATTTTATAAAAAATAAACTAAGTTGCTATTAGCTTAAAACAGTTTGTAATATATACATAGGGTACTATATGTGAATCTCATAGTAAATATGCAAAAGAGAATGAGAAAGAAATCTAAACACATCTCTAAAGGAAGCCATCAAACCAGAAGGAAAAAGATAAAGAGAAGAACAGAAAGGAATTACAAAAACAGCCAGAAAACAATTAACAAAATGGCAATAAGTACATACCTATCAATAATTACTTTAAATGTAGATGGACTTAATTCTCCAATCAAAAGACAGAGTGTCTGAGTGGATAAAAATAACAAGACCTATCTATATGCTGCCTACAAAAGACATTTCTAAAGTAAGGATACACATAGACTGAAGGTAAAGAGATGAAGAAAGATATTACACGCAGATAGAAATAAAAAGATAGTTTGTGTAGCTATCTTCCTAGAAGACAAAATAGACTTTAAAATGAAGACAGTAATAAAAGGCAAAGAAGGATATTAGGTAATAATGAAGGGCTCAATTCATCCAGAAAATATAACATTTATAAATATATATTCACTTGAAATATAGGAAATTGACAGCAATACAATAATATTAAGGTATTTAAACACCCACTATGTCAATGGATAAATCAACCAAACAGAAAATCAATAAGCAGACATTGACCTTAAATGACACATTAGACCAGACAGAATTGACATGTATATATAGAACTTTCCCTCCAAAAGCAGAAAAATACACATTCTTCTCAAGGGCACATGGAACATTCTATAGGCAAAAATCATATGGTAGCCTATAAAACAAGTCTCAATAAATTCAATAATACTGATATCATATTAAACATCCCTGACAACAATTATGAAACTAGCAATCGGTTATAAAAAGAAAACTGGAAAAACCACAAAAATGTGGAGATTAAACAACATGCTACTGAGCAACCAATGGGTCATTGAAGAAACTGAAGAAATAAAAAGAGAGAAATGAATGAAAACAGAACTAGAACATACTGCAATCTATGGGATAAAGAAAAAGCAGTTCTAAGAAGGAAGTTCATGGCAATACAGGCATACCTCAGGAAACAAAAAATATCTCAAATAAATAATCTAAGTTTACACCTAAAGGAACTAGAAAAAGAAGAACAAACAAAGCCCAAAGTTAGTATAAGGAAGGAAACAATAAAAATCAGAGTAGAATAAATAAAAGAGAAACTAGAAAATATCAATGAAAGTAAGAGCTGGTTCTTTGAAAAAAAATAAACAAAATTGACAAATCTTTAAACTCATGAAGAAAAAAAGAGAGAGTGCTCAAATAAACAATTAGAAATGAATGATGTTACAACTGATATCACAGAAATACAAAGGATCATAAAAGACTACTACCTCCCAACAAACAAAAGACTCAGATGACTTCACTAGTGAATTCTATCATTCAAAGAATTTATGCTTCTCAAACTCTTCCAAAAAAATTGAAGAAGGGGAAATTCTTCCAAACTCATTTTATGAGGCCAGCACTTTCCCAATACCTAAACCAGACAAAAGTGACACAAGAAAAGACAATTATAGGCTAATATCCTCATGAACATAGATTAAAAAAGTCCTCAGCAAAATATTAGCAAGCCAAATTCAATAATACATTAAAAGAATCATACACCATAATCAAGTGATATTTATTCCAGGGATGCAAGGATGATTCAACATCCACAAATCTGTCAATGTGATGCACCACAGTAACAACATGAAGAATAAAAATCATATGTTCATCTAACAGATGGGAAAAAAAGCAATTGAAAAAATTCAACATCTGTTTATGATAAAAACTTTCAACAAAGTGGATTATAGAGGGAACATACCTCAACATAATAAAAGCTATGTATGAGAAGCCCACAGCTCACATTATAATAGTGAAAAGCTGAGATCTTTCCTTTTAAAATAAGGAACAGTACAGGGATGTTCACTATTACTACTTTTATTCAATATAATATTGGAAATTCTAGACACAGCAATTAGTCAAGGAAAAGAAACAAAAGATATTTAAATCAGAAAGGAAGAAATAAAACAGTCATTATTTGCAAATGACATGATAAAATATATAGAAAATCTTAAAGGCTCCACTAAAAACTGTTAGAACTAATAAATAAATTCAATATAGTTGCAGGATACAAAACCAATCTACAGAAATGAGTGGCATTTCTATACACTGAGAAACTATCGAAAAGAGAAATTAGGAAAACAATCCATCCCATTTACAATTGCAGCAAAAACAGTAAAATACCTAGAAATAAATTTAACTAAGGAAGTGAAAGACCCATACACTAAAAACTCTAAAACCTGTACACAGATAAAGGAAATTGAAGACCCAAATAAATGGAAAGTTATTTAGTGCTCATAGATTGGAAGAAACAATATTATTAGAATGTCCATGCTACCCAAAGCAATCTACAGATTGAATTCAGTCCCTACCAAAATAATGGCATTTTTCCAAACAAATAATTCTAAAATTGGTAAAATTGGTATTCACAAAACCCTCAAATAGCCAAAGCAATCTTAGAAAAAACAGACCTAGAGGTATCATGCTCCCTGATATCAAACTATATTACAAAGCTATATTAATAAAAACATATGGTATTGGTGTAAAACAGACACACAGATTGATGAAGCAGAATTGGAAGGCCAGAAGTAAACCCATACATATATGGATAATTAATTGTTGACAAGGGAGACCAGAATATCCAAAGGAGAAGGCATAGTCTCTTCAATGAATTGTGGTGGGACAACTGAACAGTCACATGCAGAATAATGAAACTAGACCATTACTTACACTGGACACAAACCTTAGCTCAAATTGAATAAAATACTTGAATATAATACCTGAAAGCATAAAATTCCTGGAAGAAGACATAGGCGATAAGCTCCTTAACATTGGTCTTAATGATCTTTTTGTGGATTTGAGTCTAAATCAGGGGAAATAAAAACAAAAATAAGCAAAAGCGTTATGTCAGACTGAAATCTTTTCTCAGTAAATAAACATAATCAAAATGAAAAGGCAACCTACTGAATGGGAGAAGATACTTATTTGCAAAACACATATCCAACAAGGGGTTAATGTCCAAAATATAGAAAGAATTCATAAATCTAGGAACAAAAAGCAAGCAACCCAGTGGAAAAATGGGCAGAAGACCTGCATAGGCATTTTTGAAAAAAGACATACAGATGGCTAATAGGCACATGAAAAAGTATTAAGCATCAATAATTATTAGGGAAATGCAAATCAAAATTACAATGAGATATCACCTCACACCATTTAGACTGGCTACCATTAAAAAGACAAGAAATAACAAGTGTTGTGAGAGAATGTAGAGAAAAGGGAACCCTTGAACACTGTTGGTGGGAATGTAAATTGATGCAACCATTATGGAAAACTTTATGGAGATTCCTCAAAAAGTTAAGACTAGAACTACCATAATATCCAGCTAGTCTATTTCTGTGTATATATCTGAATAAAATGAAAACATGAATTTGAAAAAATATATGTGACCTGATGTTCATTGAAACATTATTTACAATAGCCAATATATGAAAACAACCTAAATGTCTTTTGTTGGATATATGGATAAAGAACATGTGGGATGTATATACAGTGGAATACTACTCAGACATAAAAATGAGTGAAATCTTGTCATTTGTGACAACATAGATGGATCTTGTCTGTATAACATCAGTGAAATAAGAGAAAGGCGAAGTATGATTTCTGTCATATGTGGAATCTAAAACAAAAACAGGAAAGAAAGAAACAATAAAAACAAAACAAAACAAAAACAAAAATAAACTCATAAACAAAGACCAAATTGGCAGTTGTCAGAAGAGGAGGTTGGGGAATGGGTGAAAAGGCAAAGGAAGTCAAATGTATGGTGATGGAAGGTAACTAGATTTTTGGATGTGATCACTTTGTAATGAGTACAGATGTCAAATTATAATGTACATTTGGAACTTACATGTTATATATCGAAATTTTACTTCAATAAAAATTTCAATTATTTTTTTTAATGTTTTTAACATTTATTCACTTTTTGAGAGACAAAGAGACAGAGTCTTAGGGGGAAGGGGCAGAGAGAGAGGGAGACACAGAATCTGAAACAGGCTCAAGTCTTCAAGCTGTCAGCACAGAGCCTGATGTGGGGCTTGAACCCGCAAACCGTGAGATCATGACTTGAGCCAAAGTCAGTCACTTAACCGATGGAACCACTCAGGTGCCCCCAAAAAGGTTAAATTATGATGCATCTGTGCATTGATTTCTTTGAGTTTTCACTTTTGGGGGCTCTCTAAGATTCCCAAATCCGTTGGCTTTTGTGGTTTTGTTTGTTTGCCAATTTGAGGAGTTTCTATCGATCATTTCTGTAAATATTTTTTCTATGCTGCACACTATAACATCTTCTAGGACTTAGATAACAAAAATGCTAGACCTTTTATTTTAGGTTCCTTAGACTCTATGAATTTTAAAAATCAATAAATTTTTTCTTTTGTTCAAATTGGATTCTGTTGATCTATCTTGAAGTTCACATATTCTTTCCTATCCTCTCCTTTATGCTTTTGAGCATACCCAATGAGTTTTAAAATTTCATTTATTGTATATCTTAATTCTAAAATTTCTATTTCATTATTTTGTATTTTATATACAGTATTTTATTTATGTATATTTAACATATATATGTATGTTAAATGGTATATATTATTTTTGGCAGAGGCTTTCTATGTTTTGGATTCATTTCAAGAGTGTTTGGCTTTACTGGTAGGATCATTATGAAAATCTTGGTCAGATAAATCCAACATTTGTGTTGAAACATTTTGGTGTGTGTGAGTTCCAACATCTCACTGATGGCATCTGTTTATTGTCTTTTCCTATGTGATTTGAGAGTTCCTTGGTTCTTCATATGCAATGTAATTTTGGGTTATATTTTGGACATTTTGAATGTTGTGTTATACCATATTAGGCCTTATGGAGAATATTGATATTTTTGTTTTAGCAGGCAATCAACCTGATTGAGCTTAGGCTGTATATTCTGAATTGTCTTCTATGAGATGTAATCTTAATATTAGTTCCATTTTAAAAGACTGTGCAGTCTTATTTGGATTTATCCCATATGTGCCTCACCCATTGGCAACCTGGGATGTGGGCAGTGGTCTTTAGTTTATTATCAATGTCTTTGGTAAGCTATTTAGGATCAGAGTCATGCGTGTATAGTTTGGGGGTGATCCCAGGAGTTTCAACTTAATAGTGTTTTTTCCCAAGTTCCTCCTACTCTGAAATCTCCCTGGTACTTTCTGGTTTCCTGGGCTCTCCTTTCTACTTCTCCAGCCAGGAATATGGAGTTTTATTTATGTAGCTTTCACACTCACTTTCTGAAACTACTCCATGAGCAGAGTCAACCACTAGGGGAGAGAGAAAGAGACAAAAAAAAAAAAAAAGGAAGAAGGGTTTTTCCTACCTTCTTGGGAGCATACTGCTTCTGATTGGATTGGAAGGCTCTTCTCTCTCAGAGTTTCAAGTGTGTGAGCATCCTGGCTGCCACTGATTTTACTGCCAGGAGACTCCTTTTCCTTTCTTTGAGCCTAAACTAAAGGGTTTCTTTTGGTACTCTCTATGACCATAATAATTTCCACCTTCAGATTTCAGGTTGCTTGAGATCTGGCAGAAGATGCCAGAGTGGGGAAAAATTGGTGACTAAAATGTTGAATAAAAGCAGAGATAGTTGACATCTCTGTGTTCAGCATGATTTTAATAAGAATGTCTTAAAACTTTCACCAATAAGCATAACATTTGCTGTAGCTTTTAAAGTAAATACCCTTAATCAAGCTTTTTATTCCTAACTGTTCATTGTTAAGAGATGTATTATCATGTATATAAGATGAATTCTACGGAATGCTTAATAGATTTTTCTAATTTGAAATCCCTTGCATTCCTAGGATAAAGATTCTCTTAAATTAGACATAAGTGAGATGATAAACTTTATTCCAGATTTTACATAAAAAAGAATTAACCAAATGTGACAGTTAATTTTATGTGTCAACCTGACTGGCTCATGAGATTCCTGGATACTTGGCTAAATATTATTTCTGAGTGTGCACGGGTGTGTCCAGATGAAATTAACATTTGAATTGGCAGACTCAGTAAAGCGGTTTATAATTCCCAATGTAGGTGGGCATCATCTAACCTGTTGAGGACCAAAAAGGTCCAGAACAAAAAGGTGGAGAAATATGAATTTGGCCCTTCCTTGGTTGATGGCTTGAGATAGAACATTGGTCTTCTCCACCCTTCAGCCCTCCTGGTTCTTAGGTCTTTAGACCTGAACTGGAATCTACATCATTGGCTCCCTTGTTTTTCAAGGCTTTGGGCTCAGGTTTAATTATACCACCAGCTTTCCTGGGTCTCCATCTTAAAGATGGCAGATCATGGGACTTCTCAGCCTCCATAATTGTGTGAGCCAATTTCTCATAATAAATCATAATATATTATATTAATTACAATTAATTAACTATATTAATTATAATTAATATAACATATAATAAGTAAATATATATATCTTATTGGTTCTGTTTCTCTAGAGGACTTTGACTAATAAGCCAACTTTCACATTGATGCTAACAAATGTTTTAGTTCAGGAGATTTTACTATTTTTTAATGGTTTTTATTAATTATGTTTTCATTGGAGTTTTAAATAGTCAAAATGTTGCTTTTTACATTAAATTCAAACAAAACTTTATCCTTTCCCTAAGGTTGGTGGGAAGACATGAAGCTGGGCTCCCCTTCATGTTGCTGTCAATAAGGCTCAAGAGTTAAAGTACACAAAGGACCTCCACTTCTGGTCATGACAGAGTGGTGCTAGTCTTGCCCTCCTTCCAAAACAATTATAAAATTGGACAAAATACGTGTAGCAACAATTTTAAGACTCTGAACAACATACAGTGCATAACTGCGGTCATTAAGAGAAGGGAAACTCACAAGATGAGTCCAAAGAGTGTCCCAGCTTTCTTTCTGTGGGCCTTTTTCTTGCTGCAATGCAGCAAGGAGGGACCCAAGTAAAGTCAATGATTTCACTCAGCTGAGGATGCAGAGATTAGAGTTATTAACTATTGGAGTGGCTGGAATTTGTGAGGGAGTTTAGAAGGAACTGAACAGATGGGGGCCAATGAAGTCTGCATGGGGATTCACTTTGAGTCCTTGGCAGATGCTGGGCTCTTGGATACAAGGACATTTGGCCATATCATGGCAGCCCTTCCGAATTTTCCAGCCAACTCTCATCCACCTTCTCGGTTTCTCCACAGGGAAGGCTGTGCTGAGGCCTTCTATCCTTCACAGAAGCCTAACTCAGGTTTCCTTCATTCTGCTTTATTGTACTGCCATAGAGTTTGTAGCAATGCTTCCTGAGAGATGATCTCTGATGGTCCCATATTCTTTCTGTTGTGCTCCTCTTTACCAGCTATTAATTAATCTCAGCTATTAGTTTCCTTTAAAAGATCTTCCATTACCATCTTGCCTAAAAAAGCATCTCTGTCCACTTATCCTGTTTTGTTTGTCTTCATTGCACTTATCATTATCTGACATTGTATTATATCTATTTTTGTTTGTCTATTTCCTCAACTAGAAATAAGTCCTATGAGTGTATTTTCTTTGTTATAGTTCCTGATGTTATAATTGAGCCAAGACAGACATTCAGAAGTTGCTCAATACGTAAAGAAATGTCCTTATCGCTTTTAATTTCTTTTCATAAAAAGAGTCATAATTGAAGCAACAAGCATAAACTAGGCAGGGAAGATCCTGAATTTCATGCAAAATGGTGAGTGTAGATTTTGGTGGGGATGGGTCTCTTGTCTAATTCCACACACCAGATGTATTTGAGCCTCAGTTCTAGCCAAGCTCTGAAATCTCCCTCTCTCCCCCAACACAGAATCATGGGATCTTTGAACCAGAAAGAAGTTGGAAATCATGGAGAATCACTTTTATGACAGATGATGAAACAAAAGTGTTGTGATTTCAAGTGGTGTACCCAAAATTCCATACTTTGTGGTAGAACTGGGACAGGTCTTTCTACCATAACATCTGGAATTGACACTCTTCTTAAAGAAGTGATTTAGCTGAAAGTGTCCAGTTGTTAATTCTATACCAGACTTCTGCAGTCAGCCTAATGGCCTTCTGAGCATGTGTGAGAGAGAAATATGGTGAAGCACAGAGTCTGCCTAGTGAGAATCTCACTTACATTTTCCAATAGTAGGTCAAGGATTGCTGGAGGGAAGACCACCACCTCCTGAGACTTCTCTTTGACCTCTGTGTCCAACTGCTTTCTCTCATCCAGTTAATCTGTTTTGTAGATGGGCATGCATGACTTCAAATGGGATATTTCTAAGTTTCCTGACATCTCTTGCATTTTTTGTCACAAAAACAGAATCATATTACTGGGATAATGAACTATTTAATAACTTGTGTGTTGATTTATCAGACGGTGCTGGAGAGGCCAATTTAAAAATATAAAGCCATAAATCACCCAGTCATGGTGTCTGGTAGACAGAGCAGCCTGGCTCCCTGGCTGAAGATTGCTGTGTTAATCATGATGACGCTGGGCCCAACAGGTGGTGGGAGGACTTAGGTCCTTGGTACTCTTCCCCTGGTAAGCCTATGCACCTAAGCAGCAATCATGATTCTTTACCATGTGCTGGGGAAAGGGGAGAGAAATAGATAACTTAAAAAGTCAGAATGTCTTCTTAATAGCTAAGGCCCTAAGCCTGAATCTCCTGGGATTCTCAGGGACTAAGAAAAGCTGGGAAGGAGCTTCTGGTGCCTAGGCAGCTAGGAATCTCTAGTATTTTGCAGGCAAAGTAGTCCTGAAAGTGTTAATCCCCATGACTGACCTACCTATGCAAGGAAGCTCCCAGTCCATGTGTCACACACTATGAGCATCCACATTCCACTAGAGGGGTGTAAGCTCTTTTATTTTCTTATACAAGGAACCTCCTCTAAAGAAAAAACATAGAGAATTTCTTGAACTTAAGTGGTAGTTAATACAGGTGCCAGGTTCTTATTATGCATAGTGATGAGTCAGGTATTCTAATTAAAGATTAATGAAGGGAAAACTGAGGCTTCAGAGTTTATGCAGAATTCCCATGGACATGTAACTCAGAAGGGGTGGAATTAGGATTTAATTTATTACAATATGACTCTAGATACTAACTTAACCACCATGTTGTCTGCCTCCCTTCCTAGCAAAGGAGTTCCATTCAAAGGGAATAAGTCATATCTACTTTTCCAATAGAAATAATGTTAAAGAAACTGTGCTGGTGTCCTGGATCCACTTTTAAAAAGAGAGACTGCAACAACATTTCTAATCAAAGATTAAAAGGTGAGCAAGTGAGTGAAAAGGAAGTGTTAGCAAGCCCCATAATGAGCCAGACACTGTTAAACACTTCAAATGCATCATGTCATTTATATAAGAGATTTTCTTCTTTAAAAATGGATGCCCCTCCCTGCTGAGCACCACTCTCCTACCCCACTCGCCATTTTTCAATCTGGCTTCTCTCTGCAACACTTCAGTTGCCAAGGTCCCCAATTACTTTCATGTTGCTGCCTCCAGTGCACACATTTCAGACTTCATCTTGTTTGATCCTTCAGCAACATTAAACAGCAGGCTACTTTTTAACTCTTGGGAACCGATGCTCCCTGACACCATTCTTAGCTGATTCTCCTCCTACCTCTGGCCATTCTTCTCAATCTCTTTTGTTGGATCTTCTACTTCTCCAGACTTCAAAATATTGCAGCTTTGTTCTGGGCCTTATCTACACAATTGCATTCCATCATCTCACTTAATCCCATAACTTTCAACATCATATATACTGACAAATGTCACTTTTATAGACCCAGGGCAGCCCTCTCCCAGGTGTTCACACCTAAAAAGTGTCCACACACCTAAATGAGTACTGCATTTAGATGTTTCAGAGGTGTCCCAAGTTCCTACTTCAAGAAAGGAAGAGCAAAAGAAATCCAAAGCAAGCAGAAAGAAATAATAAAGATAAGAGCAGAAACTAAAGGAATTGAAATCAGATTAACAATAGGGAAAATCAATGAAATGAAAAAGCTGATTCTTCAAAAAAATCAATAAAATTGACCAATCTTTAGAAAGAATGATAAAGATAAAAAGAAAAATATTCAAATCACCAATATCAGAAATGAAACAGGAAATATCTTTGCAGATTTTTCAGTCACTAAAGGACAAGGTTACATTCAAAACTTCAACTTAGAAGAAACAGACCAATTCCTTGAAAAACACAAACTATCAAAACTCATCGTTTTCTAATTGGTTATTGTGGATGTACAGGAAACCTATGGATTTGCAATCTTGTCCTTTTATTCAGCTACTTTACTAAACTCTTACTGATCTAAAAACTTCAGCTGATTATTTTGATTTTGTATATAGGCAACCATGTCATAATTGAATTAAAATGTTTCATCTCTTCCTTTCAAATATTAATACTTACTTATTGTTTTCATTTTGTTGTATTTTTCAGGATCTCTAGAATAATGTTAGATGGTTAAGACAGTAGTCATCTTGTGTCTGGCTTAATAGGAATATTTCTATTCTTGCTTCCACTAATGCTTCCACTTTATGGGTGTTATTTAATGTAGGTTTTGGAAGCTACCCCTTTCTTATCAAGTTAAGGAAATTTAAAATATTTTCAAACATAATAAAATATTAAAAAAAGAAATCAGAATGTTTTTTTCTCTTGGGGTGACCACATGTCTTCCTCTTTTTAATGTAGTGTATTACATTGATAAAACTTCTAATTTTGCCATATTCTTGCATTTCTACTATAAAACACACTTGGTTATGAATTATTACTCTTTAAAATAATTTTCTGATTTCAGCTGTATTAATTTCTGCTTTTATTTTTATTAATCAATTAGTGTGGGGGATAAGCTTAGGAGTCCCTTGGGCTTACACTGATGGGTTAACAAAGCATAAAGAAATACAAAGTCATAAAATGCTCACACCCGAGTTTGGGTAAACCAGATTGGCACCCCAAGAATAGGGGGTGCAAAGGCACCCCAAAATAGAGAAGGGGTGCATAGCCCCCAGAATAGAGAAGGAGAGGCAAAGGCCTAAAATAGAAATGGCGCAAAGGTGCCCAATACATAGGTATATGAAATAAACAAGATTAGATATTCAGGGTGGAAGCACCCCCAATTTAGTACTATAGCAGAAAAGTTGCTTTCACAGGAGGTTAGGGCCAGGCTAGGTAAATTGGTGAACTGGACTATGGATCTCTGCACTGCAGGCAAAGCAGCCCAGAGCAGAGATGGTTAACAAAAGAAAAAGTGCCTTATTAACCCTGAGGTTATTTCCCCTACCTGTCTCATCCCCTAAGCTAGCTAAGATAGACAGAGGTGCTGCCTCATGTCTGCTGTAAACAACATTTCTCCTGACTGCCCGGCGCCAGTATTTTGTTTTGTATTAATGCAAACCCCTAACCCCAAAAGCCTCAAGACCTTCTGTCCCTCATGTCCACATTGGGATGCATGTGCCCCTTTGAAACAAAAATTAATGTTCACAGATTCATTTTCTCTTTGTGCATATCCCTCGCCATGTTTGTAAGCCTTCTGATCATAATAAATATGGGGCAAGGACCCTTATTCAGGGCTCTTGTCTTTACCCAGACATTAGCCATCTCTCATTTTGTATCCTCCATCCTGTTCTTTGCTAGACAAGAGAAAAGTTTAGACCCAGAGTCTATGGCACATTAGCTTGTCTTTCTTTAGGTCTATTTACTCCTTGAGTTGAATCCTTACTCTATTGCTGTTTTTTCTTGTATTTTAGTAAGTGCAATTACAACCAACACTGTCACTGAATATAGCTTTGGCCATATCTTATAAATTTCTATCTTTAGCACTATCATTTTTGTTTATTTCTAGTTTGTAATATCAGTTTTTATACTTATTTTATTTTTATTTTATTTTATTTTTTAGACAGGAGGGTGCAGAGGGAGAGAGAATCTGAAGCAGACTCTATGCTCAGTGCAAGGCCCCATGTGGAGCTCAATCCCATGACACTGGGATCATGACTTGAGCTGAAATCAAGAATAGGCTGCTCAACAAATGAGCCACCCAGGTGCCCCTTAATACTCCGTGTTTACTAAGATTTATTTAAAAACATTTCAGTTTCCAAATGAGGTGTCTGTAGTATATAGTTTTACTGAATCATTTCAGGGAATTTGACCTGTATGATTCTTGCTGTTTGAAAATTGTCGATTAATTTCCTTTGGCTTAATATAAGGTCAGTTAAAAGAAATGTTCCACAGGTGTGTGAAAATAATGTGGTCTCTTTACTGGGTGCAATTCATATTAGCAATATAGCTATATAGTTAATTGAATTAGTCACAGACAATTCATATGAAAAGTACAAGATATTTAAGTAATTGTCTTATTTAAGTCCTGCATGGCATAATCTTATTTTTCTCTTTTTTCCCCATAATCTATTTATTTTTTAATTTACGTGCAAGTTAGTCAGCATATAGTGCAACAATCATTTCAGGAATAGATTCCTATGCCACTTAACCATTTAGCCCAACCCCCTCCCACAACTCCTCCAATGATCCTCTGTTCTCTAGATATGTTCTTTATATATTATATTATACTTAAGAGTCCCTTATGTTTTGTTCTCATCCCTGTTTTTATATTATTTTTGCTTCCTTTTCCTATGTTCATCTGTTTTGTCTCTTAAAGTCCTCATATGAGTGAAGTCATATAATGTTTGTCTTTCTCTGACTGACTAATTTTGCTTAGCACAATGTTCTCTAGTTCCAGTCATGTAGTTGCAAATGGCAAGATTTCATTCTTTTTGATTGCTAAGTAATACTCCATTGTGTGTGTGTGTGTGTGTGTGTGTGTGTGTGTGTATACACACATATACCACATCTTCTTTATCCATTCATCCATCGATGGACATTTGGGGTCTTTCCATACTTTGGCTATTGCTGATATCTCTGCTATAAACATTGGGATGCATGTACCCCTTTGAAACAGCATACCTGTATTCCTTGGATAAATATCTAGTAGTGCAATTGCTTGGTTGTAGGGTAGTTCTATTTTTATTTTTTTTAGGAACCTCCATACTGCTTTCCAGAGTGGCTGCACCAGTTTGCATTCCCACCAGCAGTGGAAAAGAGATCTTCTTTCTCTGCATCCTTGCCAACATCTGTTATTGCCTGACTTGTTAGTGTTAGCCATTCTGACAGGTGTGAGGTGGTATCTCATTGTGGTTTTGATTTATATTTCCCTGATGATGACTGATGTTGAGCATTTTTTCATGTGTCTGTTGGCCATCTGGATGTCTTCTTTTGAGAAGTGTCTACTCATGTCTTTTGCCCATTTCTTCACTGGATTATTTGCTTTTTGCATGTTGAGTTTGATAAGTTCTTTATAGATTTTGGATACTAACCTTTTATCTGATATGCCATTTGCAAATGTCTTCTCCCATTCTGTCAGTTGCCTTTTAGTTTTGCTAATTGTTTCCTTTGCTGTGCAGAAGCTTTTCATTTAGATGAGGTCCCAATAGTTCATTTTTGCTTTTGTTTCCCTTGTCCCTGGAGATGTATTGAGTAAGAAGTTGCTGCAGCCAAAGTCAAAGAGGTTTTGGCTTGCTTTCTCCTTGAGTATTTTGATGGCTTCCTTTCTTACGTTTAGGACTTTCATTCATTTTGAGTTTATTTTTGTGTATGGTGTAAGAAAGTGGTCCAAGTTCATTTTTCTGCATGTTGCTGTCCAGTTTTCTCAGCACCATTTGTGTTTTTTATTCCATTGTATATTCTTTCCTGCTTTGTCAAAGATTAGTTGGCCATATGTTTGTGGGTCCATTTGTGGGTTCTCTATTCTGTTCCATTGATCTGAGTGTCTGTTTTAGTGCCAGTAACATACTGTCTTGATGATTACAGCTTTGTATTACAGCTTGAAGTCTTGGATTGGTTCGGTTTTCTTCAGCTTTGGTTTTCTTTTCCAAGATTGCTTTGGCAATATTTTCTGGTTCCATACAAATTTTAGGATTGTTTCTTCTAGCTCTGTGATAGGGATTGTGTTGAACATGTAGATAGCTTTGGGTAGTATTGACATTTTAACAATATTTGTTCTTCCTATCCAGAAGCATGGAATATTTTTCCATTTTTTTTGTGTCTTCTTCAATTGCTTTCATAAGCCTTGTATGGTTTTCATTGTATAGATTTTTTCACCTCTTTGGTTCGATTTAATCCTAGGTATTTTATGGGTTTTGGTGTAATTGTAAATGCAATCAATTCCTTGATTTCTTTTTCTGTTGCTTCCTTATTGGTGTATAGGAATGCAACCGATTTCTGTGCATTGATTTTATATACTGCAACTTTCCTGAATTCATGGATCAGTTCTAGCAGTTTTTTGGTGGAATCTTTTGGGTTTTTCCATATAGAGCAACATGTCATCTGCAAAGATTGAAAGTTTGACCTCCTTCTGGTTGAGTTGGATGCGTTTTAATCCTTTATGTTGTCTGATTGCTGAGGCTAAGACTTCCAATAGTATGTTGAATAACAGTGGCGAGAGTGGACAGCCCTGTCTTCCTGACATTAGGGGGAAAGCTCAGTTTTTCCCCATTGAGGATGATATTAGCAGTTGGTCTTTCAAAAGCAGTGGGCCCTTTACGACCTTGAGGTATGATCCTTCTATCCTTACTTTTTTGACCGCTTTTATCAAGAAAGGATACTATATTTTGTCAAATGTTTTCTCTGCACCTAATGAGAAGATCATGTGGTTTTTGTCTTTTCCTTTATTGATGTGATGTATCACGCTGATTTTTTTTGTGGATATTGAACCTGTCCTGCATCCCACTTGGTCATAGTGAATAATTCTTTTAATGTATTGTTGGATCTGGTTGATTAGTATCTTGTTGAGGATTTTTGCATCCGTGTTCATTAGGGAAATTTGTCTGTAGTTCTCCTTTTTAGTGGGGTCTTTGGTTCTGGAATCAAGGTAATGCAGGCATTATAGAAAGAGTTTGTAAGTTTTTCTTCCATTTCTATTTTTTAGAACAGGCTTCAAGAGAATAGGTGTTAAGTCTTCTTAAAGTGTTTGGTAGAATTCCCCCTGGAAAGTCATCTGGCCCTGGAGTCTTGTTTTTTGGGAGTTTTTTGATTACTAATTTTATTTCCTTGCTGGTTATGAGTCTGTTCAAATTTTCTATTTCTTCCTGTTTCAGTTTTGGTAGTTTACATGTTTCTAGGAATTTTTCCATTTCTTCCAAATTGCCCATTTTATTGTGGTATAATTGCTCATAGTATTCTCTTACTGTTGTTTTCATTTGTGCAGTGTTGGTTGTGATCTCTCTTCTTTTCTTCTTGATTTCATTTATTTGGGTCCTTTCCTTTATCTTTTTGATCAAACTGGCTAGTGGTTTACCAATTTTGTTAATTCTTTCAAGGAACCAGCCTTTGGTTTAATTGATCTGTTCTACTGTTTGTTGTTGTTGTTGTTGTTGTTTGTTTCATAGCATTGATTTCTGCTCTAATCTTTATTATTTCCTGTCTTCTGCTGGTTTTGGGCTTTATTTTCTGTTCTTTTTCCAGCTCTTTAAGGTGTTGGGTTAGGTTGTTATCTGAGAACTTTCTTCCTACTTTAGGAAGGCCTGGATTGCTATATACTTCCCTCTTATGCCTGTCTTTGCTGCATCCCAGAGGTTTTGGCCTGTGGTATTATCATTTTCATTGGTTTCCATGTACTTTAAAAAATTTCCTCTTTAACTTCTTGGTTATCTCCTTCGTTCTTTAGCAGGATGGTCTTTAGTCTCCAAGTATTTGTCATCTTTCCACATTTTTTCTTGTGGTTGATTTCGAATTTCATACTTGTGCATTGTGGTCTGAAAATATGCATGGTGTGATCTTGATCATTTTGTACTTGTTCAGGGCTGATTTGTGTCCCAGTATGTGATCACTTCTGGAGAACGTTCCATGTGCATTGGAGAAGAATGTGTATTCTGCGACATTAGGATAAAATGTTCTGAATATATCTGTTAAGTCCATCAGGTCCAGTGTGTAACTCAAAGCCATTGTTTCCTTGTTGACTTTCTGTTTAGATGATCTTTCCATTGTTATAAGTGGGGTGTTGAAGTCCCCTACTATTATGGTATTCTTATCAATGAGTTTCTTTATGTATGTGATTATTTGATTTATATATTTGGCTGCTATCACATTTGGAGCATAAATGTTTACAATTATCAGGTCTTCTTGGTGGATAGACCCTTTAATTATGATATAATGCCCTTCTTTATCTCTTGTTACAGTCTTTATTTTAAAGTCTAGATTGCCTGATATAAGTATGGGAACTCTGGCTTTCTTTTGTTGACGATTAGCATGATAGATAGTTCTCCATCCTCTTACTTTCATTCTGAAGGTGTCTTTAGGTTAAAGTGGGTCTCTTGTAAAAAGCATATGGATTTGACATATGTATACCTTGTGAAAGGATTCACATCTTGTTAACTAATACATCCATCACATCACATGTTTATCTAGACATATATGCTTTAAAAATCCTAAGATTTTATGCCAATTATACCTCCATAATTATACCTAATATTTTTCTGTCAATTTCTTGAACACTTTGCTATGTCTTCAGCTCATTTAGTTAAAGAGGATCTTACGTTTTTACCAAAAACCTCTATGTGTGCTTTGTATAAAAACAAAACAAAACAAAACAAAACAAAACAGTATCCCTTGGTCACAGTTGCTAACAAGTATTTATTTGGATTTATATTGCTGGCACTTTTTTGGCTCTTGGTAATATTGTTTCTCATATGTAGCTTTTTTTTTTAATAGACTAAATTTGAATAACAATCTAAATAAATCTAACATGATAGCACGAACACACACACACACAAAAAAAGCATATGGATGCGTCTTGTTTTCTTATCCATTCTGTTACCCTATGTCTTTTGATTGGAGCATTTAGTGTATTGACATTTAGAGTGAGTACTGAAAGATACGAGTTTATTGCCATTATATTTCTTGTAGAGTTGGAGTCTCTGGTGGCGTTCTCTGGTCCTTTCTTGTCTTTGTTGCTTTTGGTCTTTTTTTCCCCCTTCTTTTCTCCCCTCAGAGAGCCCTCTTAAAATTTCTTGCAGGGTTGGTTTAGTTGTCATGAAGTCCTTTAATTTTTGTTTGTCTGGGAAACTTTTAATCTCTCCTTCTATTTTGAATGACAGCCTTGCTGGACAAAGAATTCTTGGCTGCATATTTTTCTGATTCACACATTGAATATAGCCTGCCACTCCTTTCTGGCCTGCCAAGTTTCTGTGGATAGGTCTGCTGCAAATCTGATCTGTCTTCCCTTGTAGGTTAAGGACTTTTTTTTCCTTTGTTGCTTTCATGATTCTTTCCTTGCCTGAGTATTTTGTGAATTTGACTATGATATGCCTTGTTGATGGTTGGCTTTTGTTGAATCTAATGGGAGCCCTCTGTGTTTTTTGAATTTTCATGTCTGTGTCTTTCCCCAGGATAGAAAAGTTTTCTGTTATGATTTGTTCACGTAGCCCTTCTACTCCTTTTTTCTCCCTGTTCATCTTCTGGGACCCCTATGATTCTGATGTTGTTCCTTTTTAATGAATCACTAATTTGTCTAATTCTTAAATTGTGCTATTTTGCCTTCATTTCCTTCTTTTTCTTTTCTTTATTGTTCTCCATAAATTTATCCTCTATATTGCTGATTTGCTGCTCTGCTTCATCCATCCTTGCTGCCATGACACCTATTTGAGATTGCCACTCAGTTATAGCATTTTTTAATTTCATCCTAACTAGGTTTTACTGCTTTTATCTCTGCAGAAAGGGATTCTAATCTATTTTCAACCCAGCTAGTATTCTTATTATCGTGATTCTAAATTCTGATTCAGACATCTTGCTCGTATCTGTGTTGATTAATTCCCTGGCTGCCTTTTTTTCCTGTTCTTTCTTTTTCGGTAAATTCCTTTGTTTCATCATTTTGAAGGAAGAAAAGGAATTAATAAGGAAAAAAATAAAATTGAAAAGTTAAAACCAACACAGAAAAATAAAGGATGCTAGATCCTAAGTGTGTTTTGGTTTTATTGTTGAAAGCAGCTTGATAGAATAGAGAAAAAAGGGAAATATAAGAAAAGAAAAAAGAAAAAGAAAAAGAAGGAAAACATTTGAAAAAATTTAAAAAATGAATAGAATGAAATAGAGTAAAATGAAATGATGGAAATAAAATAGAATTTGAAAAATTTATAAAAAAGTGAAAAATATAGTTGAAAAAATTAAAGAAAAATATTTTTAATAAAAATGGAAAATAAAAATGAATGTTTTCTCTGTCTGAATTCAAGAAGAAAAAAAGAAAAAAATTGAATAGATGGACCAGTGAACAGACTGAAATACGATTGAAATAACGTCAGTTTCCCCTAAAAGTCAAATTATGAAGCACTTTATAGTCCATAAACTAAGCAGTTGGAAAGACTTGTGGTGTTCCTCAAGAGTGTGGTTGGCCCGGTTGGGTGGGGGTTAGTGTAATGCCTCCTTTCTCCACTAGAGAATGGAGCGCTTCTTAGCTTACTGGGGTGGATTGCTGTGATGCATATAGGCATGTGTGCGCATGTGTGGAGGGTTGAAAATGACATCACCCAGCTACCCAGTCTCAAGTAGCAGAACTCTGCTCTCTCTGACCAGCAATCGCACACCCTTCCTTTGTCTCCAGCTTCCATCCACTCCCTGCTTTTACATTGTCTGTGACCAAGCCATCAGGCTGCCAGGAGTCTTTTATTTCACATGTGGCTGTGTTTCCCAACCTCTCACTTCTGAGGGACCATGGCTTTGACCCATTCTGACACTCTTGGGGAGGGTCTCACTGAGCATGGGGGTGCCCGCTTGCCCCCAGGAATTTTTGTAGGACCATGCTGCTGCTGATGCCCAGAGGCAATGCCTGGGTTTTAGCCTGTCCCAGAAAAAGTTCATGTGATTGCATAGCAGTAACATTTTAGGGATTGTGGTAAATCACAACACACATCTGGCACCAGGCTTCCCCCTTAATGCCCTTGTTCCAGCACCAGTGAATGTGGTTGTCCTTCAGGGTCCACTGGGACTTTTGCCTGTGGGGTGACCACACAGCCTCTACTAAATGTCCTCCCAGCAGGGGAACCACCTCTCCCCATGTGGCCCAAGGACCCCTTGGACCTCACTCTGTGCTCCTGGGGATTTGCCCTTCCCACCAGAGTACTGCCGGGTATTGAGTTGTGGAGTTTCAGACTCTGCACTGCCCATGTTTATAGAGTCTTAATGGAATTTAAACCTTCTCCTTCTCCCTTTTTTTGTTCCATCCCTTGCATACTCTTTCTTTTCTATCCAACTGCTTTTGGGTGGGGGTGGGTGTGTGGGATGCTTTCCCATACTCTCTCCCCATCTTCATCCTCTCTCCACAAGCAAAAACAGCTCTCTGCCCTCTGAGGCTGTTCTCTCCCCCAGTTCACCTCCCCACACCACATACCTGCTGAGGTCTGTGGTTCATGTTGTGCAGATTGTTGTGTTAAACCTCAAATCAGTTTTCTATGTGTGCAAGATGGTTTAGTGTTGATCTGGCTGCATTTAAGGGATGAGAGACATAAACACTTCCATGCTGTTCTGCCATCTTGGCCCCTCCTCCCTTAGAGAGGTCTTTCAATCTCTCACCAAGATGGTAGTTTGTCAATTTCTGTCATATTTCCCAGAGTTTTATCTTTATAAATATCAATGTTTATGCTGGTCTGGTCACAAAGGTTTACAACTATTGTATTTTCTTTGGGAGTTGTAATTTTTATAATGTAAAATATCTTTTTCCCATTTTATACTTTTCACCTTGAATTTTATTTTGGTTGGTATTACTATTGCCATTTCTACTCTCTTTGTGAGAGTGTTTCTAACAAAATATGACAAATCTTTTAATTTTCAACTTGTTTCCATTTCTTTCTCTATCTCTCTTTTTAAAATGTAGCCATGCTAAATCAATCAATGGGATACTCACATAAATAAGAGAAAGAATAAAAACCATATGATCGTTTCAATAAATGCAGAAAAAGCATTGACAAAGTATGACACATTCATAATAAAAACCCTTAACAAGGTAGGTTTAGAGGAAATATTCCTCAACATAATAAAGGCCTTCTATGAAAAACCCAAAGTTAATTTCATATTAAATGGGGAAAAACAGAGGGCTTTTCTCGTAAAGCCAGGAACAAGACAAGGATGTCCACTCTCACTACTTTTATTCAACATACTGGAAATCCTAACTACAGCAATAAGACCAGAAAAAGGAAAAAAAGGCATATAAATTGGCAAGGAAGACATAAAACTTTCACTATTTGCAGATGACATGATACTTTATATAGAAACACTAATTACATCAAAAGACTATTAGAACTGATAAATGAACTCAGTAAGAATCTCAGGATACAAATTCAGTGTATGGAAATCTTTTGCATTTCTGTATACTAATAACGAAGCAGTATAATGAAAAATTAAGAAAACAATTCCATTTACAATTGCACCAAAAATAATAAAATATCTGGGAATAAGCCTAACCAAAAAGGGTAAAGACCTGGACTCTGAAAACTATAAAACACTGATGAAAGAAATTGAAGATGACATAAGCAAATGGAAAGACATTCTATGCTTATGAACAGAAATAACAAATATTTTTATAATGTCCATACTACCCAAAGCAATCTACAGATTTAATGCAATCCCTATCAAAATACCAACAGCATTTTCACATAACTAGAACAAACCATCTAAAATTTATATGGAACCACAAAAGACTCTGAGTAGCTAATGCAAACTTGAAAAAGAAAACGAAGCCTGGAGGTATCACAATTCCATATTTCAAGTTATACTACAAAGCTATAGTAATAAAAACAGTATGGTACTGGCACAACAACAGATACATAGATAAATGGAACAAAATAGGAAGCCCAGAAATAAACCCACAAGTATATGATCAATTAATGTTCACAATGCAGGCAAGAATATGCAATGGGAAAAGGACAGTTTCTTCAACACATGGTATTGGGAAAACTGGACAGCTACATGCAAAAGAATGAAACTGGACCACTTTCTTACACCAACACAAAATAAACTCAAAATGTATTAAGGACCTAAGTGTTCCTAAAACCATTAAAATCCTAGAAGAGAGCACAGACATTGACTTATTTGATGTCAGCTGTAGCAACATTTCTCTAGATTTGTCTCCTGAGGCAAAAGCAAATATAAACTATCGGGACTACATCAAAATAAAAAGCGTCTGCACAGCGAATAAAACAATAAACAAAACTAAAAGGTAACCTACTGAATGGGAAAAGATATTTGCAAATAATATATCTGATAAAGTGTTAGAATCCAAAATATATAAAGAACTGATACAACTCAACACCAAAAACTAAAACCAACCAACCAACCAAACCAAACAAACAAAACAAAAACTAAACAAAACAAAAACCTCACCAAACACAAATATTCAATTAAGAAATGGGAAGAAGACATGAACAGGCATTTCTCCAAGGATGACATCCAGATGGTCAACAAACATATGAAAAAATGCTCAACATCACTCATCATCAGGGAAATGCAAATCAAAACCATAATGAAATATCACCTCATACCTGTCACAATAGCTAAAATCAACAACACAAGAAACAACAGGTGTTGTCAAGGATGTGGAGAAAAAGGAACCCTTTTGTACTGTTGGTGGAAGTGCAAACTGGTGCAGCCACTGTGGAAAACGGTATGGAGGTTCCTCAAAAAGTTTAAAAAGAACTACCCTACAATCTAGCAATCACACTACTGGATATTAACCCAAAGAATACAAGAACACTAACGCAAAGGGATACATGAACCTCTATGTTTATAACATCATTATGTACAACAGCCAAGATATGAAAGCAGCCCAAGTGTCCACTGATGAATGGATAAAGAAAATGTGTTATATATATAATGGAATATTACTCAGCCATGTAAAAGAATAAAATAGTGCCATATGCAATGACATGACTAAAGCTAGAGAGTATAATACCAAGTGAAATAGGTCAGTCAGAGAAAGACAAATACCATATGATTTTATTCATATGTGGAATTTAAGAAACAAAACAAATGAACAAAGGGGAAAAAAGAAACAAATCAAAAAACATAGTGCTAATTATAGAGAACAAATAGATAGTTACCAGAGGGGAGGTTGGTGGGGCAATGGATGAAACAGGTAATGGGGATTAAGGAGTGCACTGGTCATGATGAGCACTGGGTGATGTATGGAATTATTGAATAACTACACTGTATACTTGAAACTAATATAACACTATATGGTAACTATTTGGAATTAAAATAGAACTTTAAAAAGTTTAAGATATCAGCTAAATATTACCTGAACTAACATTTAATTAAATAATTCAAAAATGTAGGCATGCTTTTTGTAAATAACATAGAAGTGGTTTTAAAATTTCCCAATTCATGGGGTGCCCGGGTGCCTCAATCAGTTAAGCTTGTGACTTTGACTTTGTCTCAGGCCATGATCTCACGGTTCATGAGTTCATTGGGCTGTGCTGACACCTCAGAGTCTGGAGTCTGCTTTCTGTGTCTCCCTCTTTCTCTACCCCTCCCCTGCTCGTGCTCTGTCTCTCAAAACTGAATAAATGTTTAAAAATTAAAAAAAAACCTTCCAATTCAGAAATCTCTCTCTTTAAGAAGAAGATTAAATTCACATTTATTATTATTAATGTCATATTTGGACTAATTATTACTATCTTATTTATATTTCCAAGTTAAACTATCTTCTTGTTATTTGTTTTATTGATTTTTGTTACTTTTATTCTTTTAGTGATTTGAAATTATACCTTGTTTCTAATCTTCTAATGGTCAGCCTTAAAGTTTTGAGTTTTTAAATGACAGTATTATACAAGAGTTTTATCCATTTTACTAATACATGTGAACACAGTCTTGTTTTAATATCTGGAGTTAATCTCTACCTTTAATCACTTTAGAACAATTTTATACTTTCTGTCTCAGCTTCATCCCTGACACCCACATTACTTTGAAATCATCTGGCATCTTAATTTTATGTTTTATTCATTTTTTCTACATTATGCTCATGCTTTAAAATTTTTCATTCTTCTCAGTTGCATTATGCCTCACAGTTACATCACTGACAGTTACTTACACTTGACAATGGATGTTATTAATTTCCTTGCTCACTGCTGTGACAAATTGTATTTTCTAAAGTTGTCCACAACAGAGCTTCCCATCTGCCAAGCTCTTCTTACAGTAACACTGACATCTCCCTAAATCTGAGTGTGTATCTTTGTGAATATCTTGGTGAGTAGAGTATAGTGGAAGTGATGCTGTGTAACTTCTAAGCCTAGAGCATAAAAAGGCCATGCACTTCTGCAATACTGTCTTGGTAGGATCATTCTTGGAATCACTGGAACTCATATGTGGAGAGGCTACATGGAGGATTCACAAGGAGATGTTTTGGCTAGTTCTAGTATCAACCACAAGATATCTAAGGAAATATGTCTCTAGATTATTACAGTTCTTACCTGTTGTGACATCTCCAGCCTTTGAGGTTTTTGCTGAAGCTCCAGACATTGAATAGAAGAGATAAGCAATTTTTGCTGTGTCCTATCCAAATTCCTGACCCACAAACTCCCTGAGCCTAATAAAATAGTTGTTTTGTCCCTTCTAAATTGGGGATGCCTTGTTATGAAACAACAGTAACTAGACAGGGGGCACCTGGGTGGCTCATTTGGTTGAGTGTCCAACTCTTGATTTTGTCTCAGGTCATGATCCCAGAGTTGCGGAATCGAGCCCCCCATTGGTTTCATGCTGAGAATGGAGTCTGCTTAAGGTTCTCTTTCTCTCTCTCTCTCTCTCTCTTTTTCTCTCCCTCTGCCCCTCTCCCCTGCTTGCTCGCTCTCTCTAAAAAATAAAATAAAGTAAAATAAAATAAAATAGTAAATTAAAGTAAAATAAAATAAAATAAAATAAAATAAATAAAATAAAATAAAAAGTAACTAGCCAGACACCACTGTTTATGGTATACCAAGTGTCCATATTTCTTGGTTAGCTTTATTATAGCTCACCCTCAAGTTATTTTTTTTTTTTCAGGGATGGAGCATTGGTGAATGAGTTTTATGAGTTTTAATATATTTAATTTTTAACATTACATCTGATACTGGATATAGAATTCTAGGCTTAGAATAATTTCTACTACGGCACCACAGACACAGCTTCTCTGCTGCACCTGTGACATTGGGGCAAAGAGGAAGCGGCTATTTCTACGCTCAGTGCTCAGAACCGTGGGCACTAAGAATGGTTTGTAGCCGAACATGCCTGCCGGGTGTTTACGCGCCGCAGGTAGACCTGCCTCCGGGCTTCTAGCTGGGAACGCCGAGCAGGGCACCAGCCGCTTTGCTCTTCGGGTTCTCCTGTGTAAGATGACCCTTGTGGGGGGGGGGGGGGGCGCATGGAGGTGAGCATGTGGCCGGCCTTTGGACCACTGGGACTGACCAGGAGAGGGCCTCCCTCTTGGAAGCAATCGTTCTGTAGGTCTGTCTGGGGAGGGCTTTCTGGAGGTCTTTGGGCGTGTGTGTTTTGCACTCCCGGCTGCTACGAGTGGCTGGGGCTTCTAAGCCCTGCGCCCCCACACCCTGCTCTAAGGACCCTTGAGACAACAGAGCAGGAGGTGGGCCTGGAGGGCGGGTGGGGGAACACCAGAGGGCTTTGTCCTGCCAAGGAGACGCCGCAATGCCACCTAGAACCCTACGCGTGACCCTCCAGACCAGCGCGCTGGCGAGTGGAGGGGGGCGGTCTTGGTAAACGGCACTCGGGTAGCGGTTGTGACGAGGGCTGAAAAAAAAAAGAAAAGAAAAAAAAAAAAAAAAAAAAAAGAATAATTTCTACTAAGAACTTTGAAAGCATAGTATATTAATTTCTAGCATCAGATATTGTTATGAGAAGTCTAATAGCAGTCATATTTT
Organism: Neofelis nebulosa; assembly: GCF_028018385.1. Taxonomy (NCBI): domain Eukaryota; kingdom Metazoa; phylum Chordata; class Mammalia; order Carnivora; family Felidae; genus Neofelis; species Neofelis nebulosa. The sequence continues at coordinate 24,950,510 of NC_080798.1, read as the reverse complement.
TATTCCTTTTAAAGTTACCTGTATTTTTATTTTTGTAAATGTTTGGGGATTTTTATCTTAATCCTTGGAGAAGAAATCACCGGAATATGTACTTTTTAAAGTTTCTCCTTAGGTCACAGCTTCTCTAGGATTCTGATTGGTCATCATTTCTGGGAAGACTCACAAAAAGGGACCAGTGAGATAAATTATAGTCCTCTTTGGGTTTGCTGAAGCCATGACTGGTACTCATAATCTACCTTTTCCACTGTGCTTTCAAAATTCTCCTACCTTCAGGCTTAGACAGCATTTCTGTTGGTTTCAGCGGCTTACCTAGCAGGATCTGGGAGGGAGATAACCCAGAACTTCATTTCTTAAGGGTATGCCTTTAGCAGACTTTGGATGGTGTATTTGCACATTTACAGCTAAAAATTGGTATGAGAGTAACAAGAGATGCCCCAATATATTATATCAATGCCAAAGATATTCATTTCTGTCAGAATTATGTAGCAGGAATCTTTCTGCCTCATAATGGGCAGGGTCAATTACCCTTACCATCATAGTAACTACTTCTGTGATGGATGATTTCCTGGCAAAAGAATGCCAAAATGACCAGGTGGTAGCAATAGATTTAAATTTAGTGGGACTCCATCTATAGCCCCTTGATGGAAGCATTTCCTCTCTGAGAAGCAGAACCTTCAAACCCACAAAGGCTAAAGTTGTGTGGACAGAAGCACAAACACCCAAGTAATGTTGAATAGTATCTCTCCTACTTCCATTTTCCTGACCCATGTGTCATAGCACATGAGGACATAGCAGCATAGAATGGCCATTGGATTAAAGTGTACACCACAGTTTAAAGGATGACACTCTCTTCAAGCTGCTTCTGCAGCTATGCCTTCAAGAAGCCATTCCATTACTCTATCACCCAGCAGCTTCTAAGTAGTGTGGAAAGTGACAGGACCATGGATGCCATGGTCATGTGCCTACCACTGCACTGTCTTTGCCATACAGTGGATCCTCTGGTCTGAGATGATGTTATGTGGAATCCCATGTCAGTAGTCAGACGTTCTAGGAGCCCTTGGATTGTAGTAGTGGCTGAGGCCCTCTGGACAGGAAATTCAAATCAATATCCATGATAAATGTCATTTCTAGTTAAGATGAATTGCTACTCCTTCCCAGGTATAAGAGGTTCAATGTAATCAAGTTGTCTCCAAAGTGATTGGTTAGTGTTGGTTTCTACAACTGGCAGTGAGATATTCATCAGTGGTTCTAGCTAGATCAGCCTTGGGAAGAGGGAGCCCATGCTGTTGGGTCATGTATAGCCTTCATTTCTGCCACCATGGCTATTCCATTGCTGTTCCAACAATCATGCACCCATTGCACAAGCACTGGGGTGGGCAAGCCAGAGGCTGGCTGACATCTACTGGCTACATCAGCTTTTCCATTTTGTTCTTTTATATTTTTTCTGCAGTGGATGCTTTCTGGCAGGTGTTAGCTTACAATTCTAAGATCTTCATACTCTGTACCCATTCTTATATCTATCCACATATCTCTTCCCCAGAGATCTTTATTCCCGCTCTTCCAATCTCTGTCCTTCCAATGCCTAACCAGCCAGGTTAAAATGAATTCATGCTGAGCCCACCTGACTTACCACTAGGTGAGCCTGAAAGTTCAGCAGATGATAGGAAGTTCAAGTTGTAAGGTTACATGATGTCTTATGGGCAGAAAATCAGTCTTTACCAGGGGCCAGTAATATGCCAGGAGGCCTTTTTAAGTGGTCTACAGTTCTCTGCTATTAATGTCATGGCCTTACCCTGGAAATACAAGGGTCTACACTGCAACGTTTGTACTGTACACATTTTTTCCTACCACATATACCTTAGTACCATGGATTCTACCAGGTAATGTGGTCCAAGGAGGGCTGCTTATTCCATAGTCTAAACCTTCTTCAGATCCTTTTTATTTCTCTGGGCCTACTAGTAGACTTCTATGTTACTCAATAAATGAGCCAAAGTGGTATTCCCAAGCATGGTTTATGTTATTCCAAAACCTGAAGGGATCTCCAGTTTTTTAGTGGTAGGATGTTCAATGTTTAATAACTTGTCTTTTGCTTTTGATGTGATATTCCAGAATGCCCCAGACCACTGGACCTAAAATTTCGACAGTCTGTGGGAACAAACCCTCGTTCTCCTTTGCTGTTTCTTCCTTGTAGCCATCCTCCACCAACATCCGGATTTGTAATTGTGATGATTTCTCCTTCATTAACCGTCAGTTCGTTATTTCCAGGTTCAGCAGCAAAATCATACATAACCCAAGCCTTGGTGGCCATGGCGGGCGCCCCCCTCTCCCAACCCTGGCCCAGGATGGCCGGCTTCTCTCCGGCGCCGGCTGAAGGCCCTTGGATTTTTGTGACTTTTTTCTCCTACTTTCTAGATCAGATATCTTAATGAGATCTCTAGAACATTTGCCTTTCTTGCTTATTCGGTCCAGTTAACACGATGTCATGTATAGAGTGGGTCAATGTGATAATCTTTGGAATATACTTTCAGACTATATAGTAATAGAAAGCAGGATTAGCACAGCTAATCCTGGGTAAGACTGTGAATGTATACTGGTGTCTATCCCACAAGAGCGCTAACTGCTTCTGAGCTTCTTTCATATGGGTATTGAAATAATGCATTTGCCAAATCATAGCTGTATTAAATATATTATGTGTTAACATTTTCTAGTAATAATACTACATCCAGCATAGCTGTAACTAGGACTACTATTTGGTTAAATTTGTAATAGTTTGCTGTCATATGCTATGATCCATCTTGTTTTTTACAGAAGCTAGACTTGTGAGTTAAATGAAAACCACTACCCCTGCATCCTTTGTCTTTGAAAGTGTCACTAATCTCCATCTTCCTCTTCAGAATGTGATATGTTGTTTATGATTAATTCTTTTGTTCAAGAGTTGGGGGATGATGGGCAAGTTCAGGGAATTCTACTTGGTCTTTCCTAATAGAGTAGCATTTATTCTATAAGTCAAGGAGCCAACTTGAGGATTCTAAAGTCACTGGTCCTGCAGCCATTCTAATAATAAATTCAGGAACAGGGGCAATCACCACCCTGTGGAACCACTGTGAAACAGACTTACACTAGGGTTCCATTTAGTACTCCTTATACTCCTATTTTGTATCTCATCGAGGCATGATGGCATTTTGGATCCTCAAATATTGTACTGTTTTATAGTTACTCTGATGCTGCCTAACCTGTACAAACAAGGCTAAGAACCTCATCAGAAAGTCATTCTGAGATTGCTTCTATACATGATTTAGGCTGTTGAGTTTCTACAACATTAAGCACAGCTAAGATGATGTTATCCTGGAAAAAATTTCAGAATGGTCATTACTATTCTCTTACCATGGCCATAATCTTTTAATTAACTCATATTTTAGTACTCACTCTTTCTATATATCTATCTTTGGCTCTCTTTCCATGATTATTTGTCTTTTAGTGAGACTGTTGTAGGGGAGCAAAATTTGCCACCCCAAAATGTGTCTCTTTGGTATGTGGATTATTTTAGGTTGCTTATTTTGAAGAAGGAAGGCTGAACACCTTTGACCTTCCCCCAACCAACTAAAAGAATTTAAGAAGATTTGCTCCAGGAAGGGAGCCATCACCATAGATAACTACAGTACAGTGTGAAGTAGGTGTGGTAGACAGAATGGAACTTTAGCAAAGTCTGTTTGTTAAAATTCCTTTCTATGTCCCATTGTTTCTGAGTGGCTTAGCAAATATTTGTTTTTCAAACATTTACTTCTTTTCATCTTCCTGTGAATTGTCTTCCTTACCTTTGAGGTCCCAGACACCTCCACTTTTCTCCTTAGCTCTAGCTGGCATAGAAGTCTCAATTGTCTGACTATCTGTGCCTCATATTTTTATGGAGCCCACTTATATATGTAATTACATTTAATTTTCTCTTGTTAATCTGTCTCATGTCAATTTAATTCTTAGACCAGCCAAAAGAACCTTGAAGGATTTTTTCTCCCCAAAACTGTTAACCATGCCAATCTTTTGAAGAACTCTCAAGAGTATAATTCTTCCCTTTATCTTTGTCTTTCTATGTCTGTTTCTTTTGCTCTTGCTCTTGCTTTCTTTCTGTTCATTTGATAATGGTGTTGTATCTTTTTTTAATTGAAGTATAATTAATATACAATGTTATCTTTGTTTTAGGTATACAACATGTTTATTCAACTATTCTATATGTTACTTAATGCTTATCATGTTAAGTGTAGTCACTATCTGTCACCATACTTTATTACAATATTATTGGCTATATTCTCTATGCTGTACTTTTCATCTCCATGGCTTATTTATTTTGTAACTAGAAGTTTGTACCTCTTACTCCCATTTATCTATTTTGCTCATCCCCTCACCCACCTCCCCTTTGGCAGCCATCAGTTTTTCTCTAAGACTCTATCTTTTGTTTGTTATTTTTGTCCATTTGTTTTGTGTTATATTCCAAATATAAATGAATTTATATGGTAATGGTCTTTGTATGTCTGATTTATTTCACTTAGCACATTATCCTCTAGGTCCATCCATGTTGTTGCAAATGGCTATAGCTTATTATTTTTTATTCCATTGTGTGTGTGTGTGTGTGTGTGTGTGTGACATCTGAATCCATTCATCTATCAGTGGACACTTGGGTTGCTTCCATATCTTGGCTATTGTAAATAATGATGCAATAAACATAGGGGTGCATATATCTTTTTGAATTAGTGTTTTCTTTGGGTAAATAGTTTTAGAATTGCTGTGTCACTTGGTATTTCTATTTTTAATATTTCGAGGAAACTGTATTGTTTTCCATAGTGGTTGCACCAATTTACATTCCATTGATCATGCACAGGGGTTTGATGGTATTCTATTTTGTTTATCTCCAAGTCCCTGGCAATTAGTCAACTGTGGGGCACATAGGGACTATCTAGTAAGATTTGCTTGCTAGTGAATGAGTATTTAAACAACATCTATTATTTACCAGACACTCAATGGGCACTATGGAAGATACAGAAGTGAATAATATATGGTTAATTTCCTCGAAGAGTTCATAGTCCAAGGAAGGAAGTGCAAGACAGCCTGGAAAAGGGAATTGTCTATGGCTGCAGCTGTAGATCCCAATTTAGATGGAACCCAAAGAAGATATGGTTACTCTTAGGCTCCCTCAGTCTGAGCCAATAGCCCACCAGATCAAATGGTATGAACCACTGAAGCAAATGGGCTTCCTCACAGCTTTTGCAACAGGTCTCCCTTTCCCAGTGTAAGCCACTGTGTGTCTATCAGGTAGGTCACTTTCTCTGGCAGAAGGTCAATGAGCACACAATGGCATCTGTTTTCTCTTCCAACATCTCCAATGACCAAGCGGTCAACCAGTTGCTCCTGATAGCATTGCTCTTTAAAGGCATTAAACTACATCCGTGACCATTTTTAACAGTTTGAAACAGTACAACCCATTTTTAAACAATTTTACTTAACAGTTTATTTTCTGTATAGTCTTGAAAGGATGAATTTACTTACCTTCTTTCAAAAAACTTGAGTGTTTGCTACTAAGAGAAAATGGAGAAGATTATATAGCATGGTATTTTTTGATAAGACTTATGAAGTAGGAGGTGAGTCATTAAGGCATGTTCATTGCTTATACACAAAACAGGAGAGGAATTTATGTTCCTTTTTATTATTTTCCTCCTTCATTTATAGACAAATATCAAGAAGGCAGAAAAGAAAGTGGACTGTTGCTCCTGTGTTTAAAGATCCCTCAAATGGCTTCCCATCATAACTGGAATACAATATAAACTCCTTCTAAGATCTTGCAAGGTTTTCCCCCTGCCTGCCTCTTTGACTTTATCTCCTGAAACTCTTCTTCATCTCCTTTGTTTTTCTGGCTTTACTTCTTTTTCTAAAACAGCCCAGTGATGCACTGGAACCAGCCTGCATGGCTCATTGTGTGCATTGTTTTTCGACTCTGTGTTCAATGACCTTGTGTTGGTAGCTCAAAATGACAGGAATATTTACATTATGGAAATTCTCAAATGCTACAAATCAGGAGACTCTCCCCTCCCCCTCCTCCTCAACCCCCTTTCCCATATCCAGCCAGATGTTACACATTTACCAACATACCACCCAATAAGCCAACTCCTTTTCTTCCTTAGGTTCTTTGCACAGCTATTTCCTCCAACTGGAATGACACTCCCTCCTCAATTTAGCATGCCATACTCCATTCTGATCTTTTTTTAAAGTTTATTTATTTATTTTGAGAGAGAGAGAGAGGGTGAGTGGGGGACAGGCAGAGAGAGGGAGAGATAGAGAGAGAGAATCCTAAGCAGGCTCTGCACTGTCAGCAGAGTCAGATGCAGGGCTTGATCTCACCAACCATGAAATCATGACCTGAGCTGAAATTGGGAGTCAGATGCTCAACTGACTGAGTCACCTAGGTGCCCCTCCCTTCTGATCATTAACTCCCATGCCTGCCTCCTCTGGGATGCCTTCCTTTACCACCCAATCATGATCACATCTACCATTTTAATTTCCTGAATATGATTGTCAAAGTATAATCCTAAAAATGTTAAAAACATAATTCTTGTGTAGTTAGATATTGTACACATGGCATCATTTTATTTAACTCAATGTCAAACCTAGTTCAAAAGAGGAATATGAGAAAGTGGGATTTTATAGTCAGTTCTACAGGGGAAAAAAGAAATGCTAAGATTGTTGAATTAGAAAAAAAAACTGGTTAATGTCCTGCAGGCAATAAAATACTAATCTTTAGGTTTGTGGCTATTAGGAAATGCTTTATTATACCTTAACAGTTTTATGAAATTGTAAAATATCTGGATCCCAGTCAATTGTGGAAATAGCCAATGGCCTTTATTAAGTTCTGAATAATTTTTCTTAGGCAAAGAAAGTATCAGCCAGTCATATGTCTCTATGTACTTTTATACCTTTCTACCATGTTTGCCTCCCCATAGGGATAAGCTTCTGGGCATCTGAAACAGTGCCTGGAATGGAGTGGGAACTCAATACGTATCTGTTGAATGAAGGCAGAGGCTCTGTGACATGGATGGAAGATCCAGGAAGGAAAGTCTACAGTGCCAAGCGGCTAGGGAGAAGCTGTGGGTAACAGGGCTGATCTGAAAGCTAAGGGGGCCCCAGTATCCCTGGTCAGCAGCGTTGGCCTCCTTAGTCATTTTGGAAACTCCTTTTGTCAGCCTGGAATTGAGGAGGGAGTGAGAAAGTGACCCATCATATGTAGCCTCTCTGTACTTTGTTTTCCTCAGCTATGAAATAGAGGCAACTGTAGTTAAGTTGACATAATTTATGTAATATACATAATAGGTAGAGGTAATATATACATAAAAAGCTTAATGCAAGGCCTGGTGCATAGTAAGTGCTCATTAAATGTTTGATATATGAATTTACATAATATATATGGAAAGTAATGATGGAGATTTTGTGGAGGGAGTGATGCCGCCAGCATGTGATGTGGAGTAAGAGAATACCTGATACAGGGAAGGTCCTGAGCAATGACACAGGTTGAAAGTGCAGTGAGGATGGTGAAAAAACACCATAAAGAGGTGACGTGAAACTGTCTGATCTCTGTCTCCCTAGACAGGCTGAGGAGTATTGCTTTGGAGCTGGGCTGCCTAGGTTTGAATCTAAGCTCTGCAAATTTCTGGTTGTATGATCTTGGCTGAATGAACTAAATTTTCTGATCCTTGATTTCTCCATCCATAAAAAGGGGGTGACAAGCCCAAGTGTAACCCCATGGGGCTGTTCTAAGTAATTAAGTAACATGATATACAAAAGGTGCTACAGAAGTGATATCCATTGACAATTGAGAAATACTCAGTTACCTTGTTTTCTTGTTCTACCATAAGAAAAGCTTGATTTGATTCAGAATATATGTAAGTTTAGTGAGTTTCTCTAACTTTTCTATTGATAACATGCTTTTTCTTATTTTTTAAATTTTTTGTTATTGTTGAGGAATACAAGACATCTTATTCTCAGTTCTCAACTCTTGCACTTATATCTATTTGAATTTTATTTGCCAAAATTGAACTAGGATGGGAGAAATATTGTCAGAAAATAAAATGACTGCTATGCCTCCACAGGAGGTGTTTTGATTTTATTTTGATCAGAGACAAGATTCCCTGTGTTGTTCTCAGGTGTGGCCCCCAAATCCCATATTTTGAGGAAACGAACCAACAACTACAGAAGTGATTTGCTATAGTCACTTGGCTGGGTTGGAGTGCAAAAAGAACACTAAAAAGCTGTAGAGAAATCAAGAACATTTTAGTGATCTTTACCCTGGTAGAATGCTATTTGGACCTTAGATCCAGAAGTCCAGTGTCTAAAGAGGGAAACCCTGTGATATATTCATTAACCAAAATTCTCAAGTACCCGCTTGAACCCAGGGCTCTCTCCCAAAGCAGAACCTGAGGTGAGTACTTTTGTGTGCAAGTCATTTATTGTGGGAAGTGATCCCAAGAAACAGGAGTCTGGGGACTAAGGACAGCAAGACAGGAAGAAGGAAAGCCTCCTCAAATTGAGGGATTCTTAGATTGATCACCACTATGGGATCCTCCCAGGACCACCTGAGGAAATGTGCATGTGGAATGCATCCCCTGAAGGTCTGTCCAGGGCCATAAGAAAGGAATATCAACCATCAACTGCTGGAGTATCCCACTGTTGAGAGTTGCCCATGGCTGTTAAGGCTCTCCTATGTTCAAGCTAAGGTGACTATCTTGTCACATGTTGCCTGAGACTGTCCCAATTTTCAAACTGAAAATCTTGCATCTTGGGAACCTCTTTAATACTAGAAAAACCAGCATGGTTGGTCATCCTGGTACAGAATAGATTTCTTGGTTTCCTTCAAGACCTATAATGGAGTGTCAGAGGATGAACTTCTTCTAGGAGAAAGTGGGAAGAACACAGTGCAGCTGAGATAAGGAGCTGTCAGGCTATAAATTCCTAAAGCCAGTTGCCACAGTAATATTTGGAGTAAAAGGTGGGTCACATGGGTATGAGATGGGCACAAGAGGTACCCAGGACAGAGTCCCATGGAGAGAGGGAGAGTCTAGCTGGAGGAGAAAGTGAGTCTGTCCATTCTCTGGTATGAGGGTGAAGGTGTAATCCCAGAGTGCAGAACTTGGACCAGCAGTAGGTACTCTAAGGAAGGAGATTTTTGGCTCAAAATAAGGAAGACTATTTTAACAGTTCCTAAATTATCAAAATGTCTTTATTAGGAAGATTATCTTCTCCAATTGCCTCATGAGAAACATGGAGAGGAACTGATGTGTTCAAGATTACCTAAGGGGTAAGAACAGGGATAAGACTAGAACTTTAGATAGCTGACTAATTTGAAGTCAGGGAATGTGAGAAAAAGAAAAAGACTTCTTCAGGAGGGAGTGAGTTTCCTGCTCCTGAAGGCATTCAAGAGTCTGGGCTTTTTGGCCTGACTACTGTGGGAGACAATTTATGCTTTGGATGACTTTAGCTACCCTCTATCCCAGAATTTTGTGGAGTAGAGTCTCCAAAAGTACAATACCAGAAGAATAGTGATAGGAAGATAAATGAAGAGTTAGAATTAAATAGTGAGGATTTGACCATAGCAGGGGGCACAGCGTGATGTTATTCTTCCTACCCTCTTTGCATTGACCAGATCAGTCTATGTATGAAAAGTCTGAAGTATGAGCACACATGTGTTTGTGTGTATTTGCATGTATGTACGTGTGCATGTGTAAGCATGTGAATGCATACAAATGAACTTTGTGTGTGTATATATGTGTGAGCACGCATGTGAATATGCAAGCATGCATGTGTGTGCATGTTTGCATGTGCATGCATGTGTGTGTTTGAGTGTAGAAGGAGGGAACAGAATGGAAATGCTGAACTGTGTTCAGATAGCTGAAATGAGTCAAGTGCCATCAAAGAAAAACTGAATCGTATTATGTCGTAAATATTAAACTCTTAAAAGAATTTTCAACATAAACGTAGGCCAAATGTGTATCCACAGACTTTTTCAAAGATGCAAATGAAACAAGCATTTCAATTCTGAATTCTCACAATTTTCAGACTCAGCCCCTGAAAGTTCTTTTTCCTGCTGGGAAAGAAAGAGTTTCTCTGCAGTGCTCACCAGTTCTCAGAAAGGCTTGCTCTGTCATTTAGGCCATTGGAGCTAGAGTTTTTTGGGATAAGGGAAAGGCGGAGGGTAAAGACACAGACAGACCAGGTATATACCGCCAGTGAGGTCAGGGTTCATTTCCACTCTTTACTGTGTTTTTCCATTCTTGCAATGTCAAGTTCAGAGTTGTGATTTATGCTGACCAGCCCTAGAACTTTTTCAGCTTGTGTTTTGCCTGTAAAACAGGGATGAGAACAGAAAGCTCCCTGCCTGCTTATTGTGGAGGGTTAAATGTGATCATGGAAAATGGAAGTCATTTGTGAACTATAAATTGCTCTATTTACAAATGCCTAGCTTATCCCGGTGGACATTCCAGATATCAGTCCACACCACACAATGCAGTGTGAGATTCTGTGTTGTATCCTGTGATTGTCTATCTCCACAAATATTGGAAGAGTTCTGAAGCTGGAGACAAACAAAACCCCTGTCTCTTCACTACTTAACTTGTTGATTAACTCTTTGTATTTAAATAATGACATTTATGGTTTTAATGTTTACATCATCCATTCATTTTCATGTGTTGGTAAAGGACAAAGTCACTAAATTAATGTCATTACAAAAATGGGATATTTACTAACATCTCTATCTTCTGTAAAGTCAGCCATGGAAAGCAAATAACTGTTTTTCAGAGCTACCTAAATGCTTCAGACCTATAGGGCAGTCACACTTACCTTGTGGGGAGATTCCAGAGGCTGGGTCTCTCAAAAATGGAGTATAATTTACCACCTTGGGAGAAGCCTTTCCAAGATGATCCAAAGTTTTTGGTGAGAGGAAAAAGGTCAAGCATTTCTAGAGAAGGCACTCACAACTTTTGGGTATAAGGAGAGGTCTTAGTGATTATTTTCATTAGCAAGCCTCTTTATTTATGATACTGATTGGGAGCTAATTAATTTTTTCAGCATTTGCTTTCTTCTTTCTTCAGAAATGTCTCATAGTCCCATTTTGCCTCACTTGCCATCAACACTAAATCACCATCACCATGACAAGATCCAAGAAAAGCAGGTCAGAAGGTCCCCTCATTGGTTTAGAATCCTGAGATAATTTAGAGGTAGTATGGGAATCTATGACAAACCCTAGAGAGTCCACTTTGTTGCTCATCCAGGGACCACACAATTCCATGTGATAAGTTTCAGACTACCTTCATGCTACATGAAGTGGTGGGGCAGGGCGAGTGAAGAAGAGAGAAAATAAGTGCCCTCAACCTTCACAACACAGATCACTGAGGACATTGGGCAATTGACAAGTTTTTTCAGTAGGGTTCTTATAACTCAGGGATGTTTAGTGATGGCCCCCAAACCAAACCATTTTATTAAGAAATAATGAATAGCATGTTCTGTGGCCATCTTCCCCCTCCTCCTCCCCTATTCAAATTCCTCACCTCTTCCCACATTTGCTTCCCTCCATACTTCACTTTATCCCATCCCCCACCTCCTCCTACTCTTACCTTACCTGTTGTATCCTTTACTTCCTTTACACTGCATTTCTTAGCCCTGGAAGGGAGGCTCACCTCAGGATCAGGGACAGATTGTCAAAGCTGTCTATGACTATTGTATTCTACTTGTTAATTTAAAAAGATCAATGTTGTTAAATTCTGATGTTCTTATATTAAAATAGAATATCATTTATACTTGTATTAAACAACAGCATTCCTTTGACCATTTGGTACAAGGTGATATTCTTTAAACCTACACTTCTGTTCGTTTTTTATGCTGTTTCTTCTCCCAAGAATGCAGTCGTGTCATGCCCCCTCACTTGCTAACTCTGTCCATGCTCAAGACTCAGTTTTGTTGTCACTTCTGGAAGCTTTTCCTGATTTCATTGGCTGAATCAGTACACCATAGTTCTTAGGTGCATTTTTTTATTGAAGTGTAGTTGACATGTAATATTATATTAGTTTCAGGTGTGCAAAATCGTGATTCAATATTTATATACATTACAAAGTAATGTACCACTAAATCTAGCTACCATCTGTCAACATACCAAGTTGTTACAATATTAATTATATTCCCCCATGCTGTTCATTGTATAGCTGTGTTTTATTTATTTTATAACTAAAGGTTGTATCTTTTAATCGCTTTTCTCTATTTTACCCACTCCCCATCTCCTTCCTTCTGGCAACCACTAGATTATTCTCTGTGTCCATGAGTCTGTTTCTGTTTTGTTTATTTGTTTTGTTTTTTTTAGATTCCACATGTAAATGAAATAGTATGGTATTTGTCTTTCCCTGTCTGACTTATTTCATTTAGTATAATACTCTTTGGGTTCATTCATGTTTTCATGAATAGCAAGATTTCATCATTTTTTGGGTGCATTATTCTATCACCCTAGTGCATGTCATTTCATGCTGTATTATCTATTTATGTGTCTGTCTCCCACATGCAAGGTCAGGGACTATGTCATATTTATCCTTGTGTCCCCAATCTCAACACAGGGTGGGCCATATAATGGACAGTCAATGAAAGTTCATTAGATTGATATTGATATAGCAATCTCAAATACAAAATAATGGGTTAAAATTCATGAAATAAGAATGCTTGCTATTTATTTTCTCGAGTCAGAGAATTATGGACATTGAATTTACTGAGGAGGCTTCTGCTAAAGGCATGGGTATTACTGTCACCATCAAAGATACAAATTTCCTTTATTCTCACACATGGGGCTCACGGGAACTCTATGATTCCGTTACAGCTCACGGCTCTGTAATTGCGATATCCTCTCTTGCCTCCTGATTTTCTCTCTAAGCCCACAGAGGATGACAAGAGAAACAACATCTACGGGGAAGTTGCTTGTAGAAAGAGATGGACAGCTGGAGAAATACTGCCCTTCCCCTTCCCATAGCACCCTGTGGGGCACACACCTGGAAGCTGGATGGAATGACTGCTGCTGTGTGGTGTAAAGACATCATCTAACCTTTGATTGCATGTCTACAATAAGATTACACACAATTCATAATGACCCCAACTGGAGGAGCAGAGCCTCTGGGAAAGCAGATGGCATTGGGATATTCCCTCTCTAGCCTGGGAGATTTGTACTGCATCTGAAACCTTGGTAATGGTGTAGGTGTCTTACTCTGAGTTACCCCAGAAGTAAATCTCAAGGCAAGGATTTGAGTACAAGCAGTTTAATTGGGAGGCAAACCCAAGACACACTGATAGGAGAGGGTGGAAGTGAGTCAAGGAAGGGAAGACAGCTAACAAGGGTGAGTAATGGAGTTTCCACTGTGGGCAATCGTAGTTTAATCTTTTTGGGAACTCTGGGAGAAGGGTGAAACTCTCACCTCAGTTATCCTGCTGGATGAATGAAGGAACTGGGGGATGTATGTGTCAGCTATGTTAGTCAGTAGTTGGTTGAGTATTGTTCCTGGGAAGCTCAATTCCCCAGCATTTCTGACCTGCCATATATGGGCAGAACGTTCTCTAGTGGCAGAAAACTCTCAGGCAAAGGAAGGCAGCCCCACCCTTAGAAGTTGGGCTGGTACAATAGCACTGCTAGGAATTTATCCAAGGGATACAGGAGTACTGATGCATAGGGGCACTTGTACCCCAATGTTTATAGCAGCACTCTCAACAATCGCCAAATTATGGAAAGAGCCTAAATGTCCATCAACTGATGAATGGATAAAGAAATTGTGGTTTATATACACAATGGAATACTACGTGGCAATGAGAAAGAATGAAATATGGCCTTTTGTAGCAACGTGGATGGAACTGGAGAGTGTGATGCTAAGTGAAATAAACCATACAGAGAAAGACAGATACCATATGGTTTCACTCTTATGTGGATCCTGAGAAACGTAACAGAAACCCATGGGGGAGGGGAAGGGGAAAAAAAAAAAAAAAGAGGTTAGAGTGTGAGAGAGCCAAAGCATAAGAGACTGTTAAAAACTGAGAACAAACTGAGGGTTGATGGGGGGTGGGAGGGAGGGCAGGGTGGGTGATGGGTATTGAGGAGGGCACCTTTTGGGATGAGCACTGGGTGTTGTATGGAAACCAATTTGACAGTAAATTTCATATATTAAAAAATAAATAAATAAATAAATAAATAAATAAATAAATAAAAAAGAAGTTGGGCTGGTAGGCATGGAAATTCTAGATGCCACAGGGCCACGAGTGGGGCCCATGCAGAGGTCTGCTGCAGACAGAATGCAACAGTGAGCTCCTGTAGCCTAGCTTGTACCAGCCCCGACTTCCAGTTGGAAGACTGGCAGGACTGCTTGCTGGAAGGGTCAATTCCAGGTCTTTATACAATTTCTACAAACAAATGGCTCATTTTTTAAAAATTTTTTTAAATTTTTAAATTTTTTTCAATATATGAAGTTTATTGTCAAATTGGTTTCCATACAACACCCAGTGCTCATCCCAAAAGGTGCCCTCCTCAATACCCATCACCTCCCCTCCCCTCCCTCCCACCCCCTCTTTTTTTAAACATTTATTTATTTTTGAGAGACAAAGACAGAGCATGAGTGGGGAAGGGGGAGAGAGAGGGAGACACAGAATCCAAAGCAGGCTCCAGGCTCCAAGCTGTCAAGCACAGAGCCCAACATAGGGCTCAAACCTATGAACCAAGGGATCATGACCTGAACCAAAGTCAGACCCTTAACTGACTGAGCCACCCAGGCACCCCAACAAATAGCTCATTCAATCTTAATTGTCAGACTGCCAGAATGTGAGAGCAAGGCATTGAAGTGTTCTGGTAAAGTACTTGTATTTGGGCAGTTCGGACATTGGGCTTAAAAAAAATGCCTTGAAGCTCCTCATTTTATCTACATCACTCCAATTTTATAAAGAATAGTTCAATAAGTGAGTTATTATGCAAGCTCTACAATGAAATGCAATTGTATTGTATAGATTCAAAATGTGCATCTCGGTGCAGTTGTGGAATTTCAAAGTGAAGGCAGTGGAAAAGCTTGTAGGAATCAGAGGTGTCAGAAGGTTGACCAATAGGCTCTCTACAAATAGACATTTATTTACTGGGATTTTTCAAGAAGAGTTTTTGTGCTGTGATTTTCTTGAAGATTATCCTTTCTTAATGATGAGTTCTTTTGGGAATATAATACATATGTTCAGTTGTAAAAGCTACTCTGGGATGTTATACTGTTGCTTCATATTTAAGCATTTGCTAATCTTTGGGGATCAGAATGAACACTCAATGCTAATTAAAAAGCAAACATCACATTTGTATTGCACTGTATCAATCAAGTGAGAAAATATCTGTCAAAAACACTTTGTACACTGTGAACTGCTTACTCTCATTCTTCAGGCTTTAAATCATAGCTCACAGTCCAGCCAAGATATGGGTCACTCACAGTGGGCATGGGAGATCTGTATGTGAAGGCTCTGGGTGAAGAAATGCAAGCCTGGAAAGAGGGAACCATTTGGGAGTTGGAAAGTAACCGCACTTCTGGCTGGGGATCCAGAGGAGAAATGGTCCACACTTGTGGTCACATCGATCATTCAGGGGCTTGTTCAGCACAGAGCCAAGGGAGCCAGCTATATTTTAGAGGAGGTCACATGTAATTACATTGCTTTTATGCTGTTTTATGACAGCTTAAAATACTGTAATGTATTTTTAATCATGAACACATACCTACAGGTCCTCAAGAGAGTGACTGAATTTGAAATTAAAAACTAAAACCCAATAAATAGATCTAACCAGTTTTTCTTTTTAAAAACATTGTGTTGGAGTGCTGTACAAATTATTTTATTTCTTTTCTTTGCAAACTTGCTCATCAAATTTCCTTTACTTTCATTGTCTTCCACTTTGTCAATAATCACCTTTTTCCAGCTCTCCCTAACAACATTTCCAAAGCCCACGACACAGAATTATTTTTTGGTCTTTGTATTTAAAGGTGACTGAAGCAAATGCACATCTCAATGCAGCTGAGACTATGTTTGATTTCAAGTTGAGCATTCCAAGAAGACCAACTACATGCCCAATCCTGGGCTTATCAAGTTGGGGTCTCATGGCACCCCATGGGATGAGAAGATATAGTCTCTGTCCTCAAGATTCTCACTTTTAGAGAGACCAAACCAGCATGTTCCCTTTATCAGGAAGGCAACAGCTTTCCCATAAACCCACAGTCAACTATCCCCCAGGTCACACCTGGCCTCTAAAAGGCAAGGAGGCTGGGGAATGGAATATTGAGCTTTCTTCTCTTTAAAGCTGAGGAAGACAAGGGAGAAGGCGTGTAGGAATAGGTTTTGAATGAACTAACTAATCATATGTTCCAAAATAAGAATAATGCCTGTTTTTTTAAGTTTATTTATTTTGAGAGAGAGAGAAAGAGAGAGAGAGAGAGAGAGAGAGAGAGAACACACACAAGCAAGTGGGAGAGGGGCAGAGAGAGAGAGAAAGAGAGAGAATCCCAAGGAGGCTCTGCACTGTCAGTGTGAGGAGCTGGATACAGGGCTTGAACTCATGAACCACGAGATCATGACCTGAGCCAGAACCAAGAGTCAGACACTTAACCAACTGAGCCACCCAGGTGCTCCAATGCCTGTTTTGTTTTTTTTTTTAATGAGGAAACCAAGGCTCAGAGTATTGAAGTATCTTGCCTGTTGTCACACAATTGGTAACAAAAAGAGCAGGATTCTGTGTGACTGTGTCTGACTCAAGAGCCTGCTCTCTGAATCATTCTAAACATCTGCTACCTGTGTTCCTCTCCTCTGGATTATTGTGTTTGCCTCAATATATCATCGGAAGATTTTAACTTAAATATTGTGCATTTTTAGGTGTGCTCGTGTTTGGAAAAGACAGTCTTCGAAGTCTTGGCATTTCTGTCATAGAATCTTTGCCAAATTTTCTTCCCTCCCTCCCCCTTCCTTCCCTCACATATTTATTGAACACCTGCTATGTGCCAAACATTTAGGTCTGCCACTCTGCCTAAACACTCAAGTGCTTGTTGAATAAATAAATATTTGTTGTCTGGCATAATTCTTCTGCCTTTATGTAGAGAACAATGGATTTGTTTGTCTGAAGTACAGGCCATTATTCTCATTTCTAAACCTCTGTTCTGAGAGCATCAATATGGCAGTTTTCAGAATGGAGAAAGAAAGAAAGAAAGAAGAGAAAGAAAGAAAGAAAGAAAGAAAGAAAGAAAGAAAGAAAGAAAGAAAGAAAGAAAAAGAAAGAAAGAAAGAAAGAAAGAAAGAAAGAAAGAAAAGGAGAAGAAGAGGAAGAAGCCAGCCTTTTCAGTGATATTAAACCTCTTAAATGACAAACTTGTAATTTGTAGAGGGAAAATGATTCCCTGAATGCATCTTATATCCTTGAGTTCCAAATTACAAAGTTCTCACTGAAATTGGTTTCTGCCCAGGAGGAGATAACGTCAGTCAAGAAGCTTGCTTTTTGATCAACACTGTACTTCTACCAACAGAGCGTGGCTGGCACCAGCCCTGCTCAAGCTGAACAAGATAACATGAAGGGCAATTTCCATTTCTTGTTGGGGCCTTCAGTGAACATACCAAAGAGAAGAGACAATGGCAGGCTATGGAGGTTATTAAAATACTGTTTTATTTTCAGCTGAAGTTAGAAGTTACAAGTCAGTTTTTGAGGAAACTTGCAGATACTTGTGGTGGTAATGACCACGGGCCCAGCCCACTTTGCTAAGGCATTTAGTGAGACTCAGGAACATTAGTCACCAGGACAAAAGTATTATTTTATAAAATGAGATAATGGCTATTGACTCAAGTTAAAACAATTGAAACTGCTGAGAAGCTTTGACTCATATTAAAATTCTTTGTAATCTTTCTAATTATTGCTCACAGAAATAATTTCATTGATGTTGGAGGGTTTCCACAAAGGAAATGAATGGACTGAAACCATTACTGAGTCTCCTGCTAGCATTTGGAAAGAAGCATTCTCTTTGAGAAAAGGCCCCTCTTCTTTCCAGACCCTCTGCCCTATTCTACACACAACTTCTGCCACCAGGGCAGTTCTTCATGTGTTTCAGTGCTCCTCCATGCCATGAATGCCTTTGTGTCCCTGAGAGGAAGCAAGGACAGCTTACCTCAGCTCTACAGACAAGCTGATTTCAGAGAGATTCAGCTCTCAATTGACACTCCATTCTAGCCTTCTGCATACACAGAGGGCCTAGGAGTCCTGACTTTGTACTCATTGCTTTTCTGGCACCAGCATCCTTGGGGCTATCAGAAAACACCTCTCCACTTTTATTCCAGAGTGGTGTGAGCACATGTAACCTCCTCAAAGATGCAAGAGCCTGTAACTTGCTCAGTAACCTGGAGTCTTTGTTGTTTATTTAATAAAGTCTCCCCCCTGAGACGCTGAAGCCAAAAGCTAAGAGAAGAGGCAGATAGTGCTAAACTTTCCTTTGAGGCTTATCTTTCACTCTAAAGCTATGAAATATTCAAAGCTATCTTGAGAAATGACCTTTAAATTTTTTTAAAGACCATATTCTCTCTCCATGCTTTTTAGATGAAGGGAAACATTTAGGAATGCAGGCATGAGCTGTAAGTTTGCAGCTTAGGAATGTTCTCAGACAATAAAGACTTTCAATTTTAATGTTCTGTATGGTCTATGAGGATTCTGAATTCTTCTTTGCCATCTTTGGTTTAGCAAAATCACCAAATCTTTTTTTACATAAACAACCCCTGCATCACCTCTCACACAAGTCTACACGAACGCACATACCCCTCTACCTTCCTGCTCTTGATTTAAAAATCAGAGCATCATGCCATTACAGTACACGGGTCAAATGGCATCATGGCTGGGAAGCTGCCTTGTAATGTGCAAGATATTCTTTTTTTCTTCCAATGGGATTGTTTGCATCCCAAGGGAAGGATTACTCTATGGACATTTCTTGCTTTCTTTTGTGCCAGGAAGAGTGCTCTATAATGAAGTTGGTTGTTTCACTTGAACTACCTTTATACCTTTCAATGTGTCACACATGTCCCTGCTTAGAATCACCGTCTATTACTTGATGGACAAACTCTTGGTTGAATTGCTCACTCTGGCCATTTTTTCTTGTTCTTGAACACATCAAGCCTATTTTATTTCAGGGCATTTGTACATGCTGTTCCCTGTGCTCAAATCTCTTCCAACAGGTTTTTACAGGGCTAAATACTTTGCATCCTTTGGTTTCTTTGCATCAATCGGCTCTAATATTTTACTGTCTTAGAGATACCACCTATGACTGCCCGTGTTAGTTTAAGGCAGCAATGGAAAACTTAACTCAAACTGGCTTACATAAGATGAAAATGTATTGTCTGATGTACCAGGTAGCCCAGAGACAGTGAGGGTTTCAGGGTTGGTTGACCCAGCAGTTTGTCCATGGCATCAAGGATCCAGATCTTCTCCAACTCTCTGATCCATGGTGTTGGCTTCATCCTAAGATTGATTTCTCCCAACATTGACAACTGTGCTACAGGCTCTCTCAGTCCCATTTAATAGGAAAGAGAAGTGATGTCTTGTACTCTCTTAAGAGCAAGAAAAAACTTTCCCCCAATTCTTTGGTAATATTCTAGTATGTCACATGTCCATTCCTAAGCCAGCCACTCTTCAGGGAATGTGATGACCTTTAAAATAATCAGGCCCCCCTTGGGCTGAATTTAGCTCTTCACACTTAACTGATGGAGTGGAATGGATGTGGTGGCATCCCTTCACCAGAGGCTCTCAGGCACTGCCTACCAGAATTGCTTGAGAACCTTAAAATGACCAACTCCCAAGCTGCTCTTTAGTTAGGTTTAATTGGTGTGGGTCTGGGCCTGTGGTTCCCAAACTTGGCTGCACATTAGAAGTACCTGGGGACTCCTACCATGACAGACATTCTAATGTAATCAGTATAGGATGTGAGGTGGGAATTTCCAGGTGAATGTGCAGCCAAGTCTGGGAATTATTGCCCTAGGCACTGATGCATACATATATGCATATACATTTCAACTTATACATATTTTATTTTTAAATTCTTTAATAGTGTTATTGAGATGTAATTTACATGCTACAAAATTCACTCATTAAGAAGTGTATGATTTGGTGATTTTTAGTATATTTTTAGAGCTGTATAAGCATCACTATAATCTAATTTTAGAGCATTTTAATCATCTCAAAAATAAGTCTCTTAACTATTAACTACCCCATTTCCCTCCACCCCCATTCTAGCCCTAGGCAAATATTGATCTACTCTCTGTCTTTATAGATTTGCCTATTCTTGAAATTTCATATAAATAAATTATACAATATGCAATCCTTTGTGACTGACTTTTTTCACTTAGTGTGTTTTCTAGATTTATGCATGTTGTAGCAAATATCAGTACTTCACTCCTTTATATGGCTGGATAATATTTTAGCATATGGATATACCACATTATGTTTATATGTTCATCAGTTGATGGGATGTGGATTTTCTCCTTTTTGTGGCTATTATGAATAATGTTGCTACGAACATTCATGTACAAGTCTTTGGGTGGACATATGATTTCATTTCTCTTGGGTAGATATCGAGGAATGAAATTTCTGGGTCATTCAGTAACTCTGTGTTTAATTTAACTCCTCAGTTATTGAGGAACTGCCAAACTGTCAAAGCAGCTGCACCATTTTACACTCCTACCAGCAATGTATGAGAGTTCCAATTTCTACACATCATTGCCAATATTTATTATTGTCTATCTTTTTAAGTATAGTTATTCTAGTAGATATGAAGTGGTATCTTATTGTGGTATGTATTTCTGTAATGACTAATGATGTTGAGTATCTTTCCATGTGCTTGTTGGTCATTTGTAAATCTTTGGAAAAGTGCCTATTCAGATACTTTTCTTTTTTTTTAATTGTTTTCTTTTTTTAATGTTTATTTGTTTTTGAGACACAGAGAGAGAGAGAGAGACAGAGAGAGAGAGAACAAATGGGGAAGGGGTAGAGAGATACAGAGACACAGAATCCAAAGTAGGCTCCAGGCTCTGAGCAGTCAGCACAGAGCCTGATGCAGGGCTCAAACCCACAAACTGTGAGATCATACCCTGAGCCAAAGTCAGACGCTTAACTGACTGAACCACCCAGGCACTCAATTTGTCTTCTTATTCTTAAGTTGTAAGAGTTCTTCATGTATTCTGGATACAAGTCCCTTATTAGACATATGACTTGCAAATATTTTCTCCCATTCTGAGTTGTTTTTCATTTCCTGATGGAATCTTCTGTCCAATTTATCGAGTTTTTCTTTTATCACTTGTGTTTTTGGTGTTGTATCTAATAAATCATTAGACATTAGCATAGTTTTGAAAACCTTCCCAGACGATTCCAATATAAAGCCAGGGTTGAGGACTTTTGCCATACATCATTGTGTCTATAGCTTTTTCAACTCTCATTACTTTGCTCTCTCACATTGCCACAAAGACAACCAAACCAAGGTACTTAATAGTCTATAAAAACATTTTGTTTATTTATTAGTTCTCCTGTTTATTTTCTGTCTTTTCCCAATGTCAGCTCCAAAAAGACAAATACCTGTGTGGCTCCCTCTTATATTCCCAGGATAGGGTCTAGCATCTGGAAGGTATCAGTTGAATGGAAAAATGAATGGGACTATTGAGCTGATCTTCTCACTGCCATCCTCCCACACCATCCTCCCAATAGGATTCTTGTCCTTTATTTCCAATTTCTGTTGTTGTTCTGCTACCCTGTTTATCCATGCCAGAGGTGGGAATCTTCCTTATCCTCCACATCTAATCAGCAACCAAGTTCAATGCTTTCCCCTGGAGAGAGCTGCTATTCACACACACACGGCACTGTATTGCCATCGTTCCTTTACTTTTCCATCTTGCTCACTTTTTGTGAGTTTATTGTGAGCAGAGATAGAGCCCTCCTGGCTTCTTATCCTTAGCACTTCACTCAAAATTGGGCATAACCAAGAGCTTAGCAAGGCTTCTAGATTTAATCATATGCTAGGGATTTGACATCTGAATCTGTGAGTTAGAACCAAGAATTGAGAGCCCTTTTTATAGCAGCCTTAGGACTGACTGTCCTTTTGCTCTGATGAGAACTGAGTGGCAGATTCTCTGATGAGATGTTGATGGATGTGAAGAGATGGAAGACGGTGTTAGCACTGGAATTCTGATGTAGAGGGAGACCTTCTAATGACTGGGAACTTAGAAAACATAAAATACTTACCCAGAACATCTGGTGAATTCTATGAAATGATAGTGAGGTGTAAAAATTAGCACATGAATGAAGAGTGTCCTTATGGTAAATGATCAAAATTACTCTCACTATAAGGCATGACCTTTCTGCCACAAAATAACAGTTTGGATTTTCCCCATCGCAGGACGGGGAAAGCTGTTTGCCTTGGGAACTGCAGCATTCCAACATGTCAGGTCCCAGTGGAGCCTGGCAAAGAGTAGAGCAACTGGCTTAGAATCAAAGGTCCACTTCTTCCATTTTTATCCTCTTTGAAGAGAATCAGTTCATCCAGAACCTTTTCTGGGCCTGAGGAGGTAGAAGGTTGGAGCTCACTGAGTCAGGATTTTCTCTGGTGGTTTTTAAAACACGGAAGAATTTGGCTTCATTTTGATCAGAATAAAGAAAATGATTTCACCAGACAAACAAGCTATTCTGCATATGCTTACTTTCCATAAGGTGATATATAATTGTCACATTTGTCTCCCCACCCCCATCCCCCTACAACTAACAGTCAGGAAACTGTTGGGGTGATTGCTGTTTAAGCTGAGGTAGGGGGTGGGATGTTGCAGTTTTAGCAGCTGCTCAAAACACCCTGCTCAGACTCTAGTAAGCTGGTGTTTCTGCAAGCACCTGCAGCTTTGCACCTGGGGGCTTTCATCCTTAGGACAGGCCAGACGTGCTGGGAGTGAATGGCCCTCAGCTCATGTTAGATGGGATTTGGAAGATAAATACCCTAGCTTTCTCACCTCTGGGGACTGGGGGAAATGACCCTGAGGCATATTCCACATGGTCTCCGGTCTTGCAGAATTTTTCAGTGGATTGAATTCCAGTGGCCTACAGTGGTGACCAGTTTGATAGCATGGTCTCTGCCACCTGCCTTCTCTCACTCTTTCACACCTGGATTCACCTCAGGCAATCCTTGCCCTAAATTTCCTGTCCCAGAGTTGCTCCCCAACAGTACATCATCCCCCCTTATCCACATGGGATATATTCCAAGATCCCCAACAGATGCCTGAAGCCACGGATAGTACTGAACCTTATATATAATATCTTTTTTTCCTAGAGATAGATACCTATGATGAAGTTTAATTTATAAATTAGGCACAGAAAGAGATCAGCAGTAACACACCAGTAACACCTTCTTCACAATTTCGTGGATAGATTCATTCTTTTTTTTTGGTAATGCTTTATTTATTTTTAAGAGAGAGAGAGAGAGCACAAACAGGGGAGGGGCAGAGAGAGGGGGAGACAGAGGATCTGAAGTGGGCTTTGTGCTGACAGCAATAAACCCGATGTGGGCTCGAACTCACAAGCAGCGAGATCATGACTTGAGCCAAAGTCTGAAGTCTGATTCTCAACCGACTGAGCCACCCAGGCACCCCTAGAAGATTCACTCTCAGCATAGATCTTAGCAACCTCAGCATACAATTTTTTTCTTTTCTTATTAAGTTGGAATTTTCTGAATTAAAGGAAGAGCTTTATGGCTTCTCTTTGGCATCTTCAAATTGCCAGCATCACTATCCTTGTGCTTTTGGACTATTATTAAATCAAATAAGGGTTCCTTGAACACAAGCACTGTGACACTCCAACAGTTGATCTGATAACCAGGTCAGTTGCTAAGTGACTACCAAATGGTAGCATATACAGCAAGGGCATGCTGGACAAAGAATGATTCATGTCCCAAGTGGACTTAGTAGGTTTTGAGATATTTCATCACACTATTCAGAATGGCACACAATTTAAAACTTATGAATTGTTTATTTCTGGAATTTTCCATTTAATGTTTTCAAGCCACAAGCGACTGTGGGTAACTGAAACCATGGATTAGGGGAACTACTGAATAGTGGAAAACGCGTTTTGGCGATGGGTGGATGTCACCCTTACTCTTGGTCAACCTCCACCCTTTTTCCCGTATGTCTGATGGGATTGTCTGATGTCCCTGGTGTGTGAGGACAGAGTCTCTCAGGAAGAAACCCTAAGTCTCTGAGACATAAGAGTGCCTAAATAAGTGTGGCTCATGCAGCAGAGCAGTGTAAAAATCTAATGAGCTTGCTTTTGACATCATTATTTGTCTTAGCAGATTTCTCCAGTGAGCAAAGCCAAAAGCCTTATGCATATTAGTTTCTTTTTTTTTTTTTTTAGCATAATTTATTGTCAAATTGGTTTCCATACAACACCCAGTGCTCATATTAGTTTCAGGGGTGACTCCAGTCAGCAGAAGCTGTGGCTGTGACTATTCAAACATAGAGACATTTCTTGTAGGGATGCTGCCAATCTTTGGCTGAACCTCTGTTTTATAATCCTGTGGTGGCCATCTCTGGGAGGGAGCAGGTTTTCTTTATTGGGAGACAAATAATGAAAGAGAGAAAAATCTTTCTGATTTTACTCATTTCCCTTTAGGACTGTTGGGTTTTGGATTTGGTTGCCTGTCTCAAATGAGAAAAGAGATTGCTTCTCTCTAGACCATCAGAAAGAAGATGCAGAAAGTTTGACTTTTAGAGTCTAATGCTATAGAATATTTTCATTTTTAAAGAGAAGCTGTAAGTTGGTGTTTATGTGAAATGCCTCCATGATTAAATGTTAGCTCCTTTCTCCTTCCCTCCCTCCTTTCCTTCCTTCCTTCCTTCCTTCCTTCCTTCCTTCCTTCCTTCTTTCCAAAACTGTACAGGCCAAGTCAGAATTAATACAGAACCAAACAAAATAAGTCCATGGTCTGATTCAACACTTGGGTAACCAGTTTGTGACCTCTGACCTCTACAGTTAAGTGGGTACATTGTGGAACAGTATAAGTGGTAAATGACAAAATTACTTTTGTGCATTGAAGGGATGAACTCCATTCATTCACAGATGCTTGGCTCTGTGCCCATCACTATGCCAGGCCCTGAGATCCAGGAATGAATGAGAAACAGTCTCTGCCTGCAAAGGCCTCTCATCTACTGGAAAGCATAACGTAGTCTAGGTGCATGCAGTTAAAGTAACAGCACTCTCTTTTAATTTGGTTTAAGCCTAAAGGGGAATTTATTGAAAGGAACCCATGAACTGTGGGTCTCAGAGAACCCAAAGGAAGCTGGGCCTAATGAGAACCTTGAGTCAACTCTGTAAAATCAAGACACTCTTTCATGAACCCTCATAGTTTCCTAGTTTTTCTTTTTTTCCTCTCTCTCTCTCTCTCTCTTTCTCTCCTAGGCAGACTGGCTTTCTCTCTTAGGCAGGCACATGGACAAACATGGTCTCTTCATAACTCCTGATATATCCTTTTTCTGTTCAAGCTACAGATCAGATGGACTGGAGCTGAGCCTCCTCCACCTTCCCAGGAGAGAGTATTGGGTGGTGCTGCCTCTATGTCCAGTCATATTCAAACATGATTTCTAGGGACCCATCCTTGTGATGGGTGAATTTTCATAGAAAGGGGATACTGTGGTCTGAAAGAGACCTCCTACAGAAGGAAGGATACTTCATTCATTTAATACCTGACATTGATCTAGTCTCTGCTAGAGAGCATAGCCAATAACGCAAGCAAAGCCTTACCTCCTTCAGGGAGCTTACATTCTCTTGAGAGTAGAAAGACAAAGAAAAGAAACAATAAAACAGTTTGACATAGGGGTGAGTATAGTGAATTGTTTAGGGGGACATTGAGGAGGGGCTGTGGAGGGGAGATCTGCAGCTATCAAGGGAGGCAGGTCAGAGAAAGGCTCTCTGAGCAACTTACATTTAATCTGAGATCTGACAGGTAAGAAGGAGCTGGAGTAACATGGTCAGATTTATGTTTTAGACAGATGACTCTGGCAGAGGGAAAAAAGGATCTTTCTCTCCATGGTCTCAGGAAACAAAGCTCACTCAATCAACTTGCTGACAAGGAAAATAATTTTACAGGGTTGCATACCAAGGTGACCTTGTCATTTTCAATCAGCCCTGGTTTATTTGCATCTTCAAACAATAAAAATCAGCTCTTATCTATATAAAATTTTAGAGTTTATAATGCATTCTCACCTCCAATAACATATTTAGTCTCCAAGCACTACTTTGGAGGCAGTGCAGGTACTCTGTCTCCATTTCACAAGATATTGGGACTAACAGAGACTGTGTCATTTATCCCAACAAATAGATGCAGATCTAAGACCTCCCCACCAGGTAATTTTATCAAGTTATATTACTAAGTAGGAAAATGCCACATTAATCCAGAATCATCATGGTTTTCCCCTGTGACTCTTGTTCGGTGGAATCAGTAGGAATGTGAGCCTGGCTACATTTCTTTCAATGTATCCTAGCTTAATAATGGGACCCCGAAACCTTAACAATTTCTTCTCCCAAACCTGTATGTCCAAACATTCAAAAAAAAATTTTTTTTAATATTTATTTTATTTTGAGAAAGAGAGAGAGAGAGAGTACAAATGGGGGAGAGACAGAGAGAGAGAGAAGGAGAGACAGATCCCAATCAGGCTCATAGTCTGACACGGGGCTTGATCTCATGAACTGTGAGATCATGACCTGAGCTGAAATCAAGAGTTGGATGCTTAACTGACTGAGCCATCCAGGTATCCACCCAAATCTTTTTTTAAAGACTTTTTTCTCTCCAGGGTGACTGATTCTGGAGGCTCAAGCTGTGTTATGTGCCTGAAAGCATAAGAACGGCCTCCACAGCCTCTCATTTCCTGCACATCCTGATTTGTGTACAAAACGTCACTGACAAAATTTTTTCTTAACCAGAGATGAAATTCTTGAAAATTCAGCTCCCTGGGCCTGTCCCAAAACTCAGTGATTTGAAGTTTTTTGTGGGGAAGGAAGGCATATACAGGCAGGAATTTTATGCAAGGCTATGCTGGCATCTAAGGAGCTGTGTTCATGGAGACTGTAGATTGGATCCTGGGAAGATGGTGGCATAGTAGGACACTGGGCTCACCGCGCGTCCTGCTGATCACTTAGATTCCAACTACACCTGCCTAAATAACCCAGAAAACCACCAGAAGACTAGCAGAATGGAGTCTCTGGAGCCAAGCGAGATGAGAGGCCCATGGAAGAGGGAAGGAAGGACAGCGAGGCGGTGTGCACTACACGGACTGGTGGGAGGGAGCTGGGGCAGAGGGGCAGCCTGCCGACCAAGCAGAGCCCCTGAGTCTGGCTTGCAAAAGCAGAGGGACTGGACAGAGTGTGTTCTTTTTTTATTTTTTTTTAAATTTTTTTTCAACGTTTTTTATTTATTTTTGGGACAGAGAGAGACAGAGCATGAACGGGGGAGGGGCAGAGAGAGAGGGAGACACAGAATTGGAAGCAGGCTCCAGGCTCCGAGCCATCAGCCCAGAGCCTGACGCGGGGCTCAAACTCACGGACCACGAGATCGTGACCCGGCTGAAGTCGGACGCTTAACCGACTGTGCCACCCAGGCGCCCCTGGACAGAGTGTGTTCTGACAGCAGGTGGGACTTGACATCTGGAAGGTTATAAGATAACAGCTGGGCTCAGAGAACGGGAGGGCTGGAGGACAACAGGAGGGAGAGTTGTTGAGCCTCGGAGGACAGAGCTCAACTTGGCAGGGAGCAAAGGAGCTCGCCAGTGCCATCTCCCTCACCCATCCCCCAGCCAAAATCCCAAAGGGAACCACTTCCTGCCAGGGAACTTGCTTGCACCGCACAAACACCTAACCTGTGCTTCTGTGGATACATCCTTCCAGGGGGTCTGACTCCCTCCAGGGGCCACAGGGCCCCTCCTGAAGTGGATTTCCAAAGGAAAAGCGAGCTGAGCCTACCCCTCCCGCCCCTGTGCACCTTGCTGCTCTACCCCAGCTAATATGCCAGATCCCCAGCACGACAACGCTGGCAGTGTGCAAGGAGCCCAGATGGGCCATGCCACCTCACAGTGAATCCCCCTTGGCAAAGTACAAGTAGCCCAGACTGGCTACGACACACCACAGTGAATCCCCCCCCCCCGCCCCAGGAGAGGGGAAGAGAAGGCACACACCAGTTTGACTGTGGCGCCAGCAGTGGGCTGAGGGCAGACATCAGGTCTGACTGCTGCCCCGCCCACCAATGCAAGTTATTCACCACAGCACAGGGGAAGTGCCCCTCAGTCCTGCACCACTCCAGGGACTATCCAAAATGATGAAACAGAAGAATTCCCCTCAAAAAAAACGTCCAGGAAATAACAACAGCTAACGAACTGATCAAAAAGGATTTAAACAATATAACAGAAAGTGAATTTAGAATAGTAGTCATAAAATTAATCACTGGGCTTGAAAACATTATAAAGGACAGCAGAGAATCTCTTGCTACAGAGATCAAAGGACTAAGGAACAGCCAGGAGGAGCTAAAAAATGCTATCAACGAGCTGCAAAATAAAATGGATACAACCACGGCACAGATTGAAGAGGCAGATGAGAGAATAGGTGAACTAGATGATAAAATTATGGAAAAAGAAGAAGCTGAGAAAAAGAGAGATAAAAAAATCCAGGAGTATGAGGGGAAAATTAGAGAACTAAGTGATGCACTAAAGAGAAGTAATCTATGCATAATTGGTATTCCAGAGGAGGAAGAGAGAGGGAAAGGTGCTGAAGGTGTACTTGAAGAAATAATAGCTGAGACCTTCCCTGATCTGGGAAGGAAAAAGGCATTGAAATCCAAGAGGCACAGAGAACTCCCTTCAGACGCAACTTGAATCCATCTTCTGCATGACATATCATAGTGAAACTGGTAAAATACAAGGATAAAGAGAAAATTCTGACAGCAGCTAGAGATAAACGTACTCTAACATATAAAGGGAGACCTGTAAGACTCGTGACCGATCTCTCTACTGAAACTTGGCAGGCCAGAAAGGAATGGCAGGAGACCTTCAATGTGATGAACAGAAAAAAATATGCAGCCAAGAATCCTTTATCCAGCAAGTCTGTCATTTAGAATAGAAGGAGAGATAAAGGTCTTTCCAAACAAACAAAAACTGAAGGAATTCGTCACCACTAAACCAGCCCTACAAGAGATCCTAAGGGGGATCCTGTGAGACAAAGTACCAGAGACATCACTACAAGCATAAAACATACAGACATCACAATGACTCTAAACCCGTATCTTTCTATAATAACACTGAATGTAAATGGATTAAATGCGCCAACCAAAAGACATAGGGTATCAGAATGGATAAAAAAACAAGACCCATCTATTTGCTGTCTACAAGAGACTCATTTTAGATCTGAGGACACCTTTAGATTGAGAGTGAGGGGATGGAGAACTATTTATCATGCTACTGGAAGCCAAAAGAAAGCTGGAGTAGCCATACTTATATCAGACAAACTAGACTTTCAATTAAAGGCTGTAACAAGAGATGAAGAAGGGCATTATATAATAATTACAGGGTCTATCCATCAGGAAGGGCTAAAAATTATAAATGTCTATGCACCGAATACCGGAGCCCCCAAATATATAAAACAATTACTCATAAACATAAGCAACCTTATTGATAAGAATGTGGTAATTGCAGGGGACTTTAATACCCCACTTACAGAAATGGATAGATCATCTAGACACACGGTCAATAAAGAAACAAGGACCCTGAATGATACATTGGATCAGATGGACTTGACAGATATATTTAGAACTCTGCATCCCAAAGCTACAGAATATACTTTCTTCTCGAGTGCACATGGAACATTCTCTAAGATAGATCATATACTGGGTCACAAAACAGCCCTTCATAAGTTTACAAGAATTGAAATTATACCATGCATATTTCAGACCACAATGCTATGAAGCTTGAAATCAATCACAAGAAAAAGTCTGGAAAACCTCCAAAAGCATGGAGGTTAAAGAACACCCTACTAACGAATGAGAGGGTCAACCAGGCAATTAGAGAAGAAATTTAAAAATATATGGAAACAAACGAAAATGAAAATACAACAATCCAAACGCTTTGGGACGCAGCGAAGGCAGTCCTGAGAGGAAAATACATTGCAATCCAGGCCTATCTCAAGAAACAAGAAAAATCCCAAATACAAAATCTAACAGCACACCTAAAGGAAATAGAAGCAGAACAGCAAAGGCAGCCTAAACCCAGCAGAAGAAGAGAAATAATAAAGATCAGAGCAGAAATAAACAATATAGAATCTAAAAAAACTGTAGAGCAGATCAACGAAACCAAGAGTTGGTTTTTTGAAAAAATAAAATTGACAAACCTCTAGCCAGGCTTCTCAAAAAGAAAAGGGAGATGACCCAAATAGATAAAATCATGAATGAAAATGGAATTATTACAACCAATCCCTCAGAGATACAAACAATTATCAGGGAATACTATGAAAAATTATATGCCAACAAATTGGACAACCTGGAAGAAATGAACAAATTCCTAAACACCCACACTCTTCCAAAACTCAATCAGGAGGAAATAGAAAGCTTGAACAGACCCATAACCAGAGAAGAAATTGAATCGGTTATCAAAAATCTCCCAACAAATAAGAGTCCAGGACCAGATGGCTTCCCAGGGGAATTCACCGCTGTTGTTTAACATAGTGTTGGAAGTGACCCAACAGCAATCAGCAATCAGACAACAAAAGGAAATCAAAGGCATCAAAATTGGCAAAGATGAGGTCAAGCTTTCACTTTTTGCAGATGACATGATATTATACATGGAATATCCGATAGACTCCACCAAAAGTCTGCTAGAACTGATACATGAATTTAGCAAAGTTGCAGGATACAAAATCAATGCACAGAAATCAGTTGCATTCTTATACACTAATAATGAAGCAACAGAAAGACAAAGAAAATGATGCCATTCACAATTGCACCAAGAAGCATAAAATACCTAGGAATAAATCTAACCAAAGATGTACAAGATCTGTATGCTGAAAACTATAGAAAGCTTATGAAGGTAATTGAAGGAGATATAAAGAAATGGAAAGACATTCCCTGCTCATGGATTGGAAGAATAAATATTGTCAAAATGTCAATACTACCCAAAGCCATCTACACATTCAATGCAATCCCAATCAAAATTGCACCAGCATTCTTCTCAAAACTAGAACAAGCAATCCTAAAATTTGTATGGAACCACAAAAGATCCCGAATAGCCAAAGTAATTTTGAAGAAGAAGACCAAAGCAGGAGGCATCACAATCCCAGACTTTAGCCTCTACTACAAAGCTGTCATCATCAAGACAGCATGGTATTGGCACAAAAGCAGACACATAGACCAATGGAATAGAATAGAAACCCCAGAACTAGACCCACAAACGTATGGCCAACTAATCTTTGACAAAGCAGGAAAGAATATCCAATGGACAAAAAGACAGTCTCTTTAACAAATGGTGCTGGGAGAACTGGACAGCAACATGCAGAACGTTGAAACTAGACCACTTTCTCACACCATTCACAAAAACAAACTCAAAATGGATAAAGGACCTGAATGTGAGACAGGAAACCATCAAAACCCTAGGGGAGAAAGCAGGAAAAGACCTCTCTGACCTCAGCCGTAGCAATTTCTTACTTGACACATCCCCAAAGGCAAGGGAATTAAAAGCAAAAATGAACTACTGGGACCTTATGAAGATAAAAAGCTTCTGCACAGCAAAGGAAACCACCAACAAAACTAAAAGGCAACCAACGGAATGGGAAAAGATATTCGCAAATGACATATCGGACAAAGGGCTAGTATCCAAAATCTATAAAGAATTCACCAAACTCCACACCCGAAAAACAAATAACCCAGTGAAGAAATGGGCAGAAAACATGAATAGACACTTCTCAAAAGAAGACAGCCGGATGGCCAACAGGCACATGAAAACATGCTCAACGTTGCTCCTCATGAGGGAAATACAAATCAAAACCACACTCAGATATCACCTCACGCCAGTCAGAGTGGCCAAAATGAACAAATCAGGAGACTATAGATGCTGGCGAGGATGTGGAGAAACGGGAACCCTCTTGCACTGTTGGTGGGAATGCAAACTGGTGCAGCCATTCTGGAAAAACAGTATGAAGGTTCCTCAGAAAATTAAAAATAGACCTACCCTATGACCCAGCAATAGCACTGCTAGAAATTTACCCAAGGGATACAGGAGTACTGATGCATAGGGGCACTTGTACCCCAATGTTTATAGCAGCACTCTCAACAATAGCCAAATGATGGAAAGAGCCTAAATGTCCATCAACTGATGAATGGATAAAGAAATTGTGGTTTATATACACAATGGAGTACTACGTGGCAATGAGAAAGAATGAAATATGGCCCTTTGTAGCAACATGGATGGAACTGGAGAGTGTGATGCTAAGTGAAATAAGCCATACAGAGAAAGACAGATACCATATGTTTTCACTCTTATGTGGATCCTGAGAAACTTAACAAACCCATAGGGGAGGGGAAGGAAAAAAAAAAAAAAAAAGGAGGTTAGAGTGGGAGAGAGCCAAAGCAGAAAAGACTCTGAAAAACTGAGAACAAACTGAGGGTTGATGGGGGGTGGGGGGGGGGGGAAGGGTGGGTAATGGGTGTTGAGGAGGGCACCTTTTGGGATGAGCACTGGGTGATACAAATTGGAAACCAATTTGACAATAAACTTCATATATTGAAAAATAAATAAATAAATAAATAAATACCAAAAAAAAAAAAAAAAAGACTGTAGATTGGTATATTTATTTGATCAATTCTCCCCTAGATGGCAGTAAAGTTCTATTTAACATGTTGAAAGGACCATTAAACCTGCATTATTACTGCAATTTTACAACAGATAAAGTCAAAATGTGTCTCAAGGAAGGGGCACCTTTTTTTCTAATTTGCACTAAGTTACCTTATGGATTGATGGTTACCGCAGGCTTATGTCTTAGGACGAAGTGCTGGTGAAAACCTCCAAACCTGCATTCCTAAGAATGTGTTTGTTTTGAAGAACACAAGTTCTATAGGATGTCAATAGGTTTGTGAACAAAGTGTGTGTAGTCAAATATGTTTATCTCTGAAGAGTCTTGCAGTAAGGACACTGACAGAATTTGTGAAACTCAGTTTGGCCAGTGTGGCTAGTGAAGCTATCACAAGGATGTTGTCTGCAGCATTTTGCTGACCTGACTGCTGCCCAGAATTCTCTTTAAGAAGCACTCTGTAAGAGTGGTTCTATTGAACTGCTGAGAAGAAGTTACTGTGGAACTGTATTGACTGCAGCAGGACTAATTTAAGACACAGCATCCCTTGCACCACAAATCTCTTTAGTTCCCAAGTTCTTAGAGTGAGGAATCGGAGGGCAAGTTCAGATAGAAAAGGCTAGCACCTGATCTGAGACTGTTTGGTTCCTGAATTTTCAGAGAGTGGGAGGAGGGAGTTCATATAGGGAGGAATGTATCTGGTACTTTTGGCTCCTGAGTTCTGATGATCAGAGGTGGCAGAGTTAGAGGTACCTGCATTCTAAAGGGAAAGGGAGCAGTGCTCTTCTAAGAACCTTGTTTTGTGGATGTTCAAAATAATAGTCTGGACAGATGGAGAAAGCAGCTAATAGGATAGTTCTCATCCTTCCCAAGGTCAGCAGGCTTCCTTACAAACAGAGGGGTGGGGGTAGAACAAAGAACTATGTAGAAAGCCCTGAGAGGAATGACCTGATGTATAAAGAACCATCCCACAGGTGCCTCATCTGGGAAGTGTCTGAGACACACTGGAGAGAGGGCAAAAGGGAGGGAAGAAGGGAGAGGGAGGGAGGGATAAGGGGGGGGCAAAGAAAGAGACTTCCTACATTTTTTAGCTTTTCAACTTGGAAGAGAAAGCGATCATGACTGAAGGGGTATTTGGGAGCCCAGTGGCGATGAAGGAAGCTACCTCTGGATGGTAATCAGACTTCACAGCCAGAGGCAGAATAATTATTACTTTGAAAAGCATAAACAAACCAGTGAGGGCTGAGGTCTCTGGGTCAGGCTTGGAAGACAGGGTGTTGGAGGAAAGTCATCATAAACCAGTTGGCCCCAAGGAAGGGAGATCAGAGGCCCTGGTCCAAGGGAACATCTAAGAAGGAGGCCTGTGAACATCCTTGCCCCATCCATCTAGGCAGAGAGGTATTTCCACACAAGGAGCATCCATCAATAAACTCTTTTCCTTCTGAAGTTGACTGTGAGTAACTTGTTTGGCTCTCACTGTGGTTTCTGATGAACAACAAGCAGAAACCATACACCACACATTTAAACACATAATGGTGAAATTAAAAAAAAATAATTTTATTTTTTATTTTTAAAGTTTACATCCAAATTAGTTAGCATATAGTGAAACAATGATTTCAGGAGTAGATTCCTTAATGCCTCTTACCCATGTAGCCCATCACCTCCCACAACCCCTCCAGTAATGCTCAGTTTGTTCTCCATATTTATGAGTCTGTTCTATAACAGTGCAATTTTATTCACAGGATTGGATGGAGAGGGGCCCCAGCCTACAACGTGTGTTGCAAATGACTGCTTGTCATTTGTGAGGTGATTTTTAGGACAGATAGACAATTGTACAAAATTTAATAGTTGCCATATATTTTACTGTGAATTAAAAAGATCTGAAGTCTTTGACTTTTTTTTCCTTTTTATAGAAAACCTATCACTTTTTGAATTAAGCCAAATATTTAAAAAGCGGTTTGATTTAAAGTTGGTTAAATTTTTTTTCTAGGTAAATAAGAGCAGAAGGTATACAGAGATATGGACAAAATCATGAAGGTGGTTTGCCAGTGGCTGTAGTTTGGTAAACCCTAGACTAGAGTGGTAGAAAGGCCCTGGGCTTTGGATTTTGACAAGTCTGACTTGTGTTACTCATTTAGCTGTGTGACCTTGGGCAAATTATTTAACTTCTCTGTCTCAGTTGCCACTTTTGGAAACACTAAAGGCTATATGATATTGATTTCCTGCCAAGTAGCAGGCCCTGTTGTGTTTGGGGATCCCCAGGGAGTGTCTCAGATGTGTTTACAACCTGGTCTATTAGGGGGTTGCCCTTTCAGCTTCAACTGGGGAACTGGAGCAGGAGGCCGTGATGTGGACATGTCCTTGGCCTGCAGTGCTGCACTGCCATTGTGCCTCCCTGTGCCACCCCCTTCGGAAATAGCTTCTGAGACACAGGAAGGAGTTAGTGCTATGGCTGCTACACATCCATGTCCTAACATTTGGGACATGGCTTCCCATCCTGGTGCTCCACCTTGGTGCATGGCTGTGTTTTCTGTTTTTGTCTATGAGAGCAATTCATGTTTCTTCCATGAGTAACACAGTTGTATTGAGAGAGGCAGGTTCAACTGGGATTAGGAAACCATTATTTCATCCTGTTTCAGCCTCTGTAACTTTATGCATGAAATACAGCCAGTCAATCAACAGCACTTAGCAGCTATGTCATTTGGGTAAGTGGCCTATCTGTCTAAGGTTCACTTTCCAGAAAGTATGGATCCAAAATTTATCCTTCCATCAGCAGTAGACAAGACAAGTGTGCTTGTTCCTGTGTGATCTTCAACACTGAACATAGTTTTAAAAGTCTTTTCTAATTTGGTATTATTTTAATTTTTGTTTATTTATACTAGAGTGGTTGATCTTTTTTTCCCATGTTTGTCACTTTCATCTCTTTGGTGAATTATTTTTGTCCTTTGCTCCCCCATCCCCCGCCTGCCATTGGGAGTGTTCCTGTATTTTTTTTTCTTTTGTAGTGACTCTTAAGAAGGTATTTTTTTTTTACTCTAACATTGTTTATCAACATTTGCATATATATATATATATATATATATATATATATATGAGTGAGAGAGAGAAGCTGTTTTAAAATCCATGTCTCCACTGGCTGTCATTTCTGAATTTAATTTAACTGAATGATTTTTATTCTAGTCGTTCTAGTCATATTTCTTTTTTCTGTCTGTCTAGTAGTTTTTTCTCCAGCATATTATTATAAAAAATTTAACCTACCACCTAGATTCTACAGCTCACATTTCATTATATTTGCTTTATCTCACATTTATCTGTGTAGTCATTACATAAATTAAATGGTGAATATTGTGAATTTTACATCGCTGATTGCTGGATTTTGTTGTGTTCCTTCCAGGGATGTTTGATGTAGTCCTGGCAGTTGAATTACTGCCCTTAAATTACTTGAAGTTTACCTTGACACTTAGAGACTGGTGAAGCTTTGTTAGGTTGGGTGTAAAAGACCTTTCTGGGTTAGTTTATACCTACTACTAGTGCATGCCCCTCTGTGCTCCAAACTGAATGCCCTGGATGTTAGGAAAACTCTCCTTTTCTCCGGGGGAGCCGGAACACCCCCTAGATTGGGGTGAGCTCCCTTGACATTCTATGCCCAGCCTGGTAGGGTTTCTCCCTGCACAAGTGAGAGTTAGTGGTTAACAGCAGACTAGAGGGCACCCCTATGTAGAATTTTGGAATTCTTTCTTTGTGTAGTTTCTTCTTTTCTGGTTCTCTGCTCTGCAAATTCCAGAAACCTTAGCTTCATTGAATTTAATCTCTGAAGAGAGCAGAAGGAATTAACTGAGAATTATTAAACCCTACTTCAAATTTATTGTATGCAATTATGTATAGAAAACTAAAGAAATTATTCAGTGGGGGTCTGCTATCGCTGTACAGTTTCTTTTTACCAGGATTATAGTGAAAACACTTGGCCTGGTATGGTTCACCTTTGTCTTATGCTGTTTTGTTCAGGTTCTGCTGCTATTCATCTGTGTCTCTCATTTTTCTGATCTTATATGCTCTAAATTCTGAGTCTCTATTTAGAGATCTTCCTTCTTTTCTTTAAAAATGTTAATCATAAAACGCTGAAAGAAAACACAAAGAAAAGCAGAGAGCATAACTACTCCCCCAATTTTATCACTCATCTTCAACATTTACCAACGGTCAAAGGCTCTTGATTCTAATCGCAGAGTATTGTCCGATTTTATGTCTGCAATTCCTCTAAGGCAATAGTTGGTAACATTGGCTGCATGTTAGAATCACTGGGAAAACTTTTAAAACACCTATCCCCAGGCCACATTCAAGATCAATTAAATCTTGATCTCTGGATCTTGGATCTCTGGTCGTGGGACCCTGGCATCCTTACATTATAAAGCTCACCAAGTGATCCCAGTGTGCAAAAAAAATGTGGAAACCACTGCTCTAAGGTAACTTTATGAAGAGTCTCCATCAGCTGCATCCCCAGGGAGGTCTTGCTGCCTTTCAATAGGGTGTGCAGAGAGCTGTCCACTGGTCACTGAGGAAGAGCGGCCAAGTCTGGCCATGTCTGTGGGAGGCAGTTGCTCAGCTGTGCTCTGTGACTAAATACCTTTTACTTAGAGGTCTCTGGATACTATTCTTTGTTGATGTAATGGTAGGAAGAAGGATTTGTTCAGTGTATTTTGTTGGGAACTGCCACTTCCAAATTAGGTCTGGGCTATGTTAGACTGAAACACAGGCACAAAGAGTGTTCTTAATTAGAGCAGTCAACAGCCTCTCCAGCAGTTTAGTGCTAAGTTTGGGGGGGGGGTGGTTTGTTTGTTTTGTTTGTTTGTTTTTGTTTCATTTAAAAATTTTTTTAATGTTTTTATTTATTTTTGAGACAAAGACAGACAGAGCATGGGCAGGGGAGGGGCAGAGACAGAGGGAAACACAGAATCCGAAGCAGGCTCCAGGCTCTGAGCCAGCACAGAGCCCGACGCTGCTTGAACTCAGACCGCGAGATCATGACCTGAGCTGAAGTCAGATGCTTCACCGACTAAGCCACCCAGGCGCCCCTGTTTTGTTTTGTTTTCCATTTCCTTATTTTACTTTGAGTTTTTAAGTAATTGTGTGAGGTAGGTATCATTTTAGAGATGGAAAAAGGATGCATAATATTAGAGATCTGTGCTCAAGGTCATGGACACTGTTAATAGGCTCCAAACCAGGACTAGTTCCCAGGTTTTCCTTCCTTATAACAGTGCTCTCCCTTACATGGAGTGTCTCCTCTGGCAGGCTATGAGCATGCTATAGATCCTGGGGAGAAAGCTTGGGATACTACAGATAATTCTGGTGTTCAGTGCAGGAATTTCATTTATGTGGCCATGAGTTCCTGCAGGGCTGTCTCAATGGCACACTTGTACTATTGGTCATAGTAGGCCTGGTGAGGTTTAGGAAAAGATGTAAAATAAGTTTGAAAGAAGATAGCCTTCTCAACATCTATAGGAGAGATAAGCATGCTTATGCACTGCTCTGGGAGAGTAATTTCAACTACTTTGGAGGGGAATTTGGTAGTATCTATTAAAATAAATGTGTAATTCCTATGACTGAACAATTTCACTTGTGGATATCTACTATAGAAAAATACTCGCTGGTGCCTTGGGCTGGAAGTGTGGACAAGGCTGTTCATCACAGCATTGTTTATAATAGTGAAAATTTTGAAACAAGTGTTCATTATTGTGGAATGTTAAATAAATAATGGCATAAAATGAAGTAGGTTACTCACTTAATGTTAAATAAATAATGGCATAAAATTACTGTGAGAGACTATGTAAATACTATGTACAAGTATTGCAATAATAAGATTTAGTAACAATAAACAATAATAACAATAAGATTTATGTATACTAAGTGCAATGACTTCTAAGACATAGTGTAGAGAAAAAAAAAGAAAGTTGTAGAAATGAAAGTACAATATGAAATCATTTACTTAAAACAAAATGAAAAAGAAATAAAATAACATATATATGCGAATGCATGAAAAGAGTCTAGTCTGGAAGGAATATACAACACATTGGTAATGGTAGTTCTGAAATGGAGAGAGGAGACTAGTTTTAGGGATGTGTGGTTACAGTGTACTTTAGCTGAATGTTTGATATTATTAGAAAAATTAATGTTTTAGTAATCTAAATAAAATAGTTTCCTTGAAAAACAAATGAACACCTATTAAGCCAAACTGGTCTTTTATTCAGTGCAACCTATAAGGACTATGACACTACCTCTTGAGAAATGAAATCTTTATGTGAACTCAGTAAAGCCCATTTCACTTTCCCCTTTCCTAGACCCATCTTACATTTAATTTGGCTCAAGAGCCATCAAGCCATACTTAAGAGGATCAGGAACAATCTAATAATTATCTTGATTTTAGCAAAAAGTCAAGTGTGATTCAGCAGACAGATGACACTTGACTTTTCTAGAGTGCTGTTCACAGGGGTTCTTGGTTTATGCTTTGGGTTCTCAGAAGGATGGGGAGGAGCCATGGCATATCACACACCTGCAGGCCCAATTGTGCCACTGTTACTGAACCCCAACCTTGGTTTTGATTGGAAATGAATTTCAGCTTTATTCAGAAGGCCAGCAACTTGGGGAAGAAGCAGACTCTTGCCCAAAAGCCAACTCCGAGGTTTCTGCTTTGCTCAAGAGTTTTTCAAGGGGTTTACCATAGTTAATCAGGAAAGAGAATGCAGGGGTCTGCAACATTTCTTGATTATGGGCATACTTGATGGTGCCATGTACAAATGTTATCTCAGTGCTTGGAGTGCAAGTGTGTCTGGTGCTTATTCTGTGATGTGCAGGAGTACTCTGTTCTTTCTGCAAAGGAGAGCAAAGTATACAGATACACAGAGAGATAAATTATTTGCATAACCTAAAATTATTTGTATGACCTAAATTAGTAAAATTTAGTAAAATTATTTGCATGACCTAAAAAAAGAAAAACATTTTTCTAAAAAAATTTCTGAGCTCATCATAAAGCTGAGATGGCTCCAAATAGATTTGCTGGCCTCTGCAGCCTGGGAATGTTTTGGCCGTTCACTCCTCAAGGCCAGTGGTCTGTCTGCTATGGATCAAGGAACTTAGGTCAGCAAGTAAAGAGAGTGTTAACTTAAAGCAAGTTGACTCTTAAGACTGGAGTGCTGTTACCATGAGGGCATTGAGGTGCTCTTTGCAACCTTGTCGGTTTTTGGAAACTAAGGTTGGACTCATGACAGGGTGATCAGGAGATGATCTTTCTAACTCTCATCATGCCTTTGGGACTATCACCTTTGTTCGTCCCTCCACCTAAGATGGTCTCTCAACTTCTTTCTGTTTAGCTATTCTGAGTCTCTGTTCAGTTTGCTCATTCAATGATTTGAAAATTATTTAAGCTTCTTGAGAGCAGAGAATCTTGTCTGTTTTGGTCACTGAAATATTTTAAACACTTGTCATAGTGTCTGGCACATAGTCAGCAAACATTTGTTAAATGAAGGAATAAAATATTTATCCAGTTCCTGCTGTGCATTTGGGCTGTGCAGTAAGGGCACAGTGTTGATCATTCCCTGCCCTGGGGTGCTCAATATTATGTCAGAAGGACATGGTGGGCAAGCTACTTCATCAAGAAGAGGAAAAGCTTCCTTAAGGAAGTGGCATTTTTTATATAAACTGAAGGGTGAGTAGAGTTAGCCATAAGACAAACTGGGAAGGGAATTCCTAGCAGGAGGAAAAGCAAATGTAAGGGCCCTGAGGTAAGTATAAGAAATAATAGAAATAAAAGTAAACCCAGTGGTGGGAGGAGGCTGTCAGATGGCAAAAGATCAGGGTGTGGACATGGGCAGGAATGGGTCCTGCAGCCCTTGCAAGTCTTGAATTTTGAGTTCCCATAATGTATAACAAAGGGCCTAGTACATATCTGTCATATAGTAGATCCAAAATGAGATTTATTGTTGTGTTTAATTTTGCCACTTTTAGAAACACTCCACTCACCCGTAATTTATTTCCACCTACAGTGATGTCTCCAATTTGCAATGTCATTGTAGTGTCCATCACATCCTGTTATTTATGTGTCTGCAGATTTTTCTTAAGTGATCCTCACACTCCACACCTCCATTTGATTTTGGTGGGCCTGTCAATCAGGTTGATCTCTTTGCTCTTTTGGGGAGTGGGTACAGCATTCAGACTGACCAATCAAAGTGTCCTGTAGTCTGGCTCAGTGAGTCCTGTGGGGGAGAAAGGGAAGGTGACCCAGAGACAGCATATCAGAATTTAAGGAATTGACATAGATGTGGGGAAGAGAAGGGCTCTTTCTCTTCTCTAGTATTATTAATATTACAGAAAAGCAGATCCCAGCCAGGATCTGCCTGGTGTTCTCTTTGATTCTCTTTCTGTTTCTTGGCTCTGCTTCCTTCTGTGAGAGCTTCATGCTTAAGAAGTTTCTTTCTATGGGGCAGCAGTGTTTTGGAGCCATTGTTTGCATCTCCAGATCCAGTTGTGCCTAAGAATGAAGCATGAAATAGGACCAGTGGATGTATAGGAATACAATTCATTGTTTTAGTTTATTTTTTGTATGTTGGTCTTATCTCTCTAGATAGATAGTAGGTACAACTTCCAAGCCCAATTTTTTGTTGTTGTTGTTGTTATTAATAGTGCCCAGTGTACTAGTTAACATACAGCAGTTGGTCAAACTATCTGGTGACTATCTGATGACTAACAAAGAAACTACATCACAAAGTTTGGTAACAATATGTTGGATCATTTTACTCCTGAATTAATCAGTGAGTAATGAGGATTTCAAAATATATGTTCATGTTTCAACTTCAGAGAGACTCCATGAGCTGAAAAATTGCTCCTTGGGTTGAAGGATTTGTTTGTAATACTATTTTTCCCATTCTTCAAGTAATAAGGTGCAAGTGAAGAAAGCACAGGATACAATGTAGGTTTTGAGGAAAACAAAGTGTAGGATTCCCATTTGGCATCATGCTACATGTAGGGTATTTTATATTTCCAATTCTTCTTGTCTTGGAGACACATTTGCATTTCAGT
Organism: Neofelis nebulosa; assembly: GCF_028018385.1. Taxonomy (NCBI): domain Eukaryota; kingdom Metazoa; phylum Chordata; class Mammalia; order Carnivora; family Felidae; genus Neofelis; species Neofelis nebulosa. The sequence goes on along the minus strand of NC_080798.1, from coordinate 24,908,515 downwards.
CTGTCTAGCATACTGGACAGAATGTGTTTTGGGGGACAGGAGGAGTTGATTACACTGGTACTGTTCAGTGACATGCTCCATGGCCTCCTGAGATGTGCTGTGGCATCGTCTCCCCTGGCTTTGCTCCAGTGGTAGCTCTTTCAGTGTCACTGGCTGTTGGCCTTGAGACAACACAGACTGGGGAAGAACGTTGTTGTATTTGCTTACTAGCATCCTTGATTACTGATGTTGATTTTGTTTTTGTTTTTGTTTTTTTGCATTGTGCATGCAAATCAAATTGCTACAATACATCTAAGCAGATGGTTCTCCTATATCCAGGAAAGACATTGAATGCTGTTGTGTGGGAAGTTCAGAGCAGTGGATTTTATTATTTATTTATTTATTTATTTAGAATTTATATTCAAGTTAGTTAGCAGATAGTGCAATAACGATTTCAGGAGCGGATTCCAGTGATTCATCCTCTATATATAAAACCCAGTGCTCATCCCAACAAGTGTCTTCGTTAATGCCCCTTATCCATTCAGCCCATCTCCCCACCTAAACCCCTCCATCAACCCTCAGTTTGTTCTCCATATTTAAGAGTCTCTTATGTTTTGTTCCCTTCCCTGTTTTTTTTTTAATTAATGTTTTTATTTATTTTTGAGACAGAGAGAGACAGAAAGTGAGCAGGGGAGGGGCAGAGAGAGAGGGAGACACAGAATCTAAAACAGGCTCCAGGCTCCGAGCTGTCAGCACAGATCCCGACACGGGGCTCAAACTCAGGGACCACGAGATCATGACCTGAGCTGAAGCCAGATGCTTAACTGACTGAGTCACCCAGGCGCCCCATCTCTTCCCTGTTTTTACATTATTTTTGCTTCTCTTCCCTTATGTTCATCTGTTTTGTATCTTAAATTCCACATATGAGTGAAGTCCTATGATATATATCTTTCTCTGACTGACTTATTTCGCTTAGCCTAATACCCTCTAGTTCCATCCATGTTGTGGCAAATAGCAAGATTTCATTCTCTTTGATTGCTGGATAATACTCCATTGTATATATATACCACATCTTCTTTATCCATTTATATGTCGATGGATATTTGGGCTCTTTCCATACTTTGGCTATTGCCAATAGTGCTGCTATAAACATTGAGGTGCATGTACCCCTTTGAAATAACACACTTGTATCCCTTGGATATATACCTAGTAGTGCAATTGCTGGATCGTAGGGTACTTCTATTTTTAATTTTTTGCAAAACCTCCCATAATGTTTTCCAGAGTGGCTACACCAGTTTGCATTCTCACCAGCAGTGCAAAAGAGATCCTCTTTCTCTGCATCCTTGCCAACATCTGTTGTTGCCTGAGTTGTTGATGTTAGCCATTCTGACAGGTGTAAGGTGGTATCTCATTGTGGTTTTGATTTGTATTTCCCTGATTATGAGTGATGTTGAGCATTTTTTCATTTGTCTGTTGGCCATCTGGATGTCTTCTTTTGAGAAGTGTCTATTCATGTCTTTTGCTCATTTCTTCACTGGATTATTTGCTTTTTGGGTGAGTTTGATAAGTTCTTTATAGATTTTGGATACTAACCCTTTATCTGATATGTCATTTGCAAATATCTTCTCCCATTTCATCGGTTGCCTTTTAGTTTTGCTGATTGTTTCATTTGCTGTATAGAACCTTTTTACCTTGACGAGGTCCCAATAGTTCATTTTTGCTTTGTTTTCTTGCCTGCGGAGACGTGTTGAGGAAGAAGTTGCTGCAGCTGAGGTCAAAGAGGTTTTTGCCTGCTTTCTCCTTGAGGATTTTGATGGTTTCCTGTCTTACATTGAGGTCTTTCATCCATTTTGAGTTTATTTTTGTGTATGGTGTGAGAAAGTGGTCCAGGTTCATTCTTCTGCATGTCGCTGTCCAGTTTTCCCAGCACCACTTGCTGAAGACAATGTCTTTATTCCACTGGATATTCCATTGGCCATATGTTTGTGGGTCCATTTCTGGTTTCTCTATTCTGTTCCATTGATCTGAGTGTCTGTTTTAGTGCCAGTACCATACTGTCTTGATGATTACAGCTTTGTAATAGACCTTGAAGTCTGGGATTGTGATGCCTCCTGTTTTGGTTTTCTTTTTCAGTATTGCTTTGGCTATTCAGTATTTTTTCTGGTTCCATACAAATTTTAGGATTGTTTGTTCTATCTCTGTGAAGAGTTCTGGTGTTATTTTGATAGAGATTGCACTGAATATGTAGAATGCTTTGGGTAGTATCGACATTCTAACAATATTTGTTCTTCCGGTCCATGAGCATGGAATATAGTGCAGTGGATTTTAAATCTCACCACTCTCATGAAGCCATATTCTTACATGTGAAAACTAGGCTCTCACTTCAAATGACCCTGAAGGGATATAGAACAGAAAGCTTATATGGATTGTCCAGGCAAGCCTGCCAAGCCACATGGGCAGGGAAGCTACAAGGTGAATTGTCAGAAACCCTGTTTGGGGACTTGTTCAGTACTTGGCAGTTCCTTTCACTGAGAACCATCCATAAGGGGAAGTGCCCAATAGCCCTGCTGCTCCCACTTCACATTTCCTTTCTCCTCCTCCTCCTCCTCCTCCTTCTCTTTTGGACTATAGGCACAGACAGCTGAGTTAATCATTCTCGGTTCTCAGCATGCTCTCTTACCATCAGCTGGAGCAAAGCCCTCTTTTGTTCTGTACATTTGTCATTCCCTGTGTTCTCATCTCACTTCCACACCCTTGCCTCTCCAACCCCTCTAGGTACTCATCTTGTGTTTTGATATATGTTCTGAAGAATGTATGTTTCATTGTAAAATAGGGAGAATTCTTTTGGCATAAGTTTATTTTAACTTTAAAAAATGTTTTTTTTAAATTTATTTTGAGAGAGAGATAATGGGAGCAGGAGCAGGAGAGAGGTGGAGAATTCCAAGCAGGATCCCTCTCAGCATAAAGCCCCATGTGGGGCTCAAGCTCATGAATCATGAGATCATGACCTGAGCCGAAATCAAGAGGTGGATGCTTAACCAACTGAGCCACCCAGGTGCCCCTCTTTTGGCATGAGTTTTTAATTTCATGATTGAGCTTGTGTTCTAGACCCTGACTACTCAACGTGTGGCCTTCAGACCAGCAGCATCACCTGGAGATTGCCAGAAACACAGAATTTCAGGCCCTGCCCCACACTTACTGAAATAGACCCTTCATTTTAATGAGATACTAGTATTTTGCCTGTACATTTAAGTTGGAGAAGTTCTTTTTTAATTTTTTTTAATGTTTATTTATTTTTGAGACAGAGAGAGACAGAGCATGAATGGGGGAGGGTCAGAGAGAGAGAGGGAGACACAGAATCTGAAGCAGGCTCCAGGCTCTGAGCTGTCAGCACAGAGCCCGACGCGGGGCTCGAACTCATGGACCGTGAGATCATGACCTGAGCCGAAGTAGGACACTTAATCGACTGAGCCACCCAAGCTCCCCAAGAAGTTCTTTTTTTTAAAAAAATATAATTTATTGCCAAATTGGTTTCCATACAACACCCAGTTAAGTTGGAGAAGTTCTGATCTCATTTATAGTCTGTTTCTTCCTCTTTCTACTTAATAAGTTGTGTTGCCCTCTGTACACCCAGTTTGTTGCTTCTAATTGCTTCATTTCTGTGATATTCATCTACACTGTTTTCTTCTCCATTCTTCCAGTGGTGGACACCTTCTCTGGTTCCCATAATTGTATTAAGTGACCCTATCTTTCTGGCCAGATGTTATTATTTGTTTCACATTGGGACAATCAGATTCTTCCTCCAGGGAGTTTGCACCTGTGTCTGAGATATAACAATTAAGCCTGGATTGATTGAGGAAATAGAAACTTGACAGCTGTAGAATGGGCATACGCTGGAAGAACAGAGCAAGGGAGAAACCACAAAACAGAGATGAGAGACAAATGGAAGGCTCCAGTTCCTTCCCAAGGCCTAGCGGCCAGTGGGCTCCTTGAGGTACTTTCATGCCTTTAAAATGCACTCTTCCCTGTTTCTTTATTTGAAAAATTTGCCATATATATATATGTGTGTGTGTGTGTGTGTGTGTGTGTGTATACATACACACATAAAGCTGTTTTGATCATTTGTAAGTGTACAATTCAGTGATATTGCATTCACATTGTTGTACAGCCATCACCATCATCCACCTCCAGAACTTTTTCATAATCTGTAATTAAAATTTTTTACTTCCTCTTTTTTGAAATTTGAGTTTGTTTTTATTCCATGTAAACCACAGACCATAAAAATAAAAAAAAACACTAAAAATCAGTAGTTTTTCTCATAATATGATCTGGGACAAGTCTGTGAGATAGAAATGACTAATCTAGGGGTGCCTGGGTGGCTCAGTTAGTTAAACATCCTACTTCAGCTCAGGCCATGATCTCAACATTCATGAGTTTGAGCCCATGTTGGGTTCTGTGCAGACAACTCAGAGCCTGGAGCCTACTTCGGATTCTGTGTCTCCCTCTCTTTCTCTGCCTTTCCCCACTCACACTTTCTCTCTCTATCAAGAAAAAAAAGTGAACATTAAAAAGTTAAAAAAAAAAAAAAGGACTAATCTATAAAGAAGGAATATGTGATTGAATCAGGAGTTTTTGTTCGTTTGTTTTTGGATCAGGAATTTTAAACTCAGACTCATAGATGGGAGAACTCTCTGAAATTGGATGGAGCATTTGGTTTAATAGGTATGTATTTTGGAGGAGAAGACCAATAGCTTTCATTAGCCTTTCAGAGGGCTTCAAGAGCAATGGAAAGTTACTAACTTGTGGGTTTAATGATCTCTTAATTTATTAAGTGAAATTTGCCCTGGGGATACACTGCTACTTAAAACACAGTCCTTGCTTCAGTGAGTCCAGTTTGCAGAGAACTGTGGGCTGTGAGATGTGAGCTGAGAAGAGAAGGCCACCAGGGACATCCACCTGGCCAGAGGGAGCCAGCTTTGTGCTCCATCAGACCACTTTCCTTTTTGGTAAAACTCCAGGAAAATCAGAGCAGAAAGGCTGAGTTGTATCCAGGGGACTTTCTCTAAGGTGAGCAGTGAGGTCCAACTCCATCTGGTCTTCTACATCCTGGGACCCCTCTGAAGTTCTATGAACTAAATGAGGAACCCCATATACAATGCCTAACAGTGTCTTGCACATAGAACATGCTCAATAAGTGTGAGCCATTACCATCTTGAGGCAATGCAAGATTGGGAAAATGAAGTTTTTCCATGTTTGACAGTCTTTAAGATCAGATGTCACAAGCTGGTAGACAAGTAGGTGATGTCTGTGGCCTGCTGACACTTTTTGTTTGCCCCAAAGAATTTGAAAAAGAAAAAAAAAGAACATTTGTTGTCAACAATAAAAAATGAGATTCACAGAGAAGTCCTGATTTTGAACTTATTTTTTTTTTTTAAATCAGCAGGTGTGACAACCCTTGGCTGGAGCTGAGCACTTAGTGACTTCTGTGTGTGTCTTCTCTGCTCACCACAGGCCCAAGCACTTTTCATAGCCTCTACTGGGCTTTCCTGTTGATGTTACTAGCCTGGCCTCTGTGAGCTTTATGGTTTATGACTTCTGTCTTAAAATACTGTGTCCAGTTTGGATCTGGAATGTGAAGATGTTGGAAGGAGCCTTGAGCAAGAGAAGTCTAAAAGGATTTAAATTTAATTGAATATTTTAAAATAAACTTTTCTTCTTTATCAATAAAATTTGATCAATGGGTCATGGCCACTTGTCTTGCTTCCCAGTGAGAGCAGCCTAAGTAACAGTTCAGGCTGTTGTGTGTCACAATGTCCTGCTGCTGTTTCTACTGCTGCCGCTGGCTTTGCAGACCAGGAGTCCTAATGCATGAAGCCAAGTAACAGGAGAGAGGACAGCACCTGTGTCCTGGCTGGAATAGGTCCATGGAGGTCTTGGCTTTTTGCTCACAGAAAGAGGTGAGTAACGTGACCTGAACATGTGGATAGTCAGAGCCAACTTGACTTTTTGACCAGTAGAGGCAGAGAAAGTCAGCAGATAGTGAGGTGCCTCTCCTCCCTCTGGCTGGCTGTACTGAGATGCAAATCTATGTGGCCTCTCTGAAGAGGCCCTGAGTGAGCAGTAAGATGTATTTTGCTATGGAGCTGTGACAGCTTGAAATTGCATCACCTGGTATTTATTTGTTTTACCCTTTTCCCTGCCTTAGTCTGTCTTCCTTATTCTTGTTTATCTGGGAATGAACCTCCAATAAAGCTTTAGCATGTAAGCTTGCCACAGTCTCTGCTTTCCAGAAAAACTAAAGTGTATATGCTCATCTTAGGCAACTTGTAAAATCCTGAAAAATATAAAGAAGACAATAAAAATAATTCACCCATAATCCTTCCATCCATTGTTAACCACTGTGAATATATTGGTGTATTTGAGGTTGCTGCTTCTCCTCTCTCTCTCTCTCCACTCCTTCCCTCTCTCTTCTGTCATTTAAACAGATGAGACAGGAAACTGAGGCTGGAAGAAATGGTCTGAAAAGGTAGGACTGAGAGAAGACTTCCTACTTGTCTTGCTGCAAGGAAAGAGATTTTAAAATGAAGATGCTGAATAAAAGGATGATAAATTAAATAGCAAAATCAGAAAGAGAGATTAGATGCATAAAAGAATGCCAAGATTGCCAGAAGCATTCTGCATTGGAAAAAATTTCTAGGAAGGAAGCCTGTGTGATCCCCAATGACTGAAGTAAGCATGGGGCTATGGGGGGAGAATAACAAAAACCATGGCATGTAGGTGCTCAGGGCAGCATCTTCTCTGTCAGAAGACAAACTAGCTAGAGAAAAACTGGCTCAGAAGACAAGCACTTGATGGAAAAGAAGAGGGAGAAACAAGAGAAGGAGAAACAATGTAAATTGAGTTTATTGTGTTTATAAAAATCTCATATATGATTAATTGTCTTTGAATTTTCATAAGAGGTTGTTTGGCAATGGGGAAAAAGAATTGTAAATAAATATGTACAATATGTAAATACATTTATAATAACACATAGGTCTGAGAGTGTAAAGTGTTCAGTAAGGTGTAAGTAATAGCGATACAGCCCAACACCGAGCTAAATAGTTCCTCATTGGTATTATTTGCTAATCATTTCTGGAGGTGACTCAGGATAGATGGCAATAAAATTTTGAGGGAATGTATTTTTGATTGACCCCAAAATGATTTTGCTGCAAAATTCAAATGTAGTGAGTATAATGTGGAGTTTATACTCCTCAAGAGAACTCTATAGATTTTCATATCCCATTTACATCAATAGCAAGATAATTTATCTTGATTACAGGGGGTACTGAGGGAAGTAATTGTCATGTGCTGCTTATTATAGTTCTTCCAAATAAATTGAAAACTTCAAAGTTATAGAGGTTTTAAAACCAGCCATAAGGCATGCACAGTAGCATTTGTTTCAATAATCAATAGTAAATGATCCATGAATTAGAAATGCTTTCTTGGAGTGATCATAATGGTTTTTATTCCTTTCTTTTCCACATCATTAACAATCAGCTTTTAAAAAAACATGGCTAGACCTGGGTGGCTGTTTCTCAAGAAGGGGCTGCATCTGTGTGCCTGAGCCCTTAGAACTGACCACCGGGCCGATGCAGAGCCTTCTTGACATCTCAGACATGGCATAGTGGGGGTCTCTGTACCAGCTCTAGTCTTCAGGTGTAAACACACACTATGCACACTGTTTAAGATTTTTTTGAATTCATTGCCAATATTTAAAAATCAAGAGATTCCACATGAGAAAACACACTTATGGTTTCTCTTTTGAAAATTAGAAAATTGGCTATATTAGGTCTGATTCTGCTATGACAGTCTGCTAAGGCTGTGGGTGACTGTCTCTTTTCTAAATGGGGATGAGCCCTGCAAAGAGAACCTTCCACATCCTCACTTCTCTACTTATTTTTTTTTAGTCTTTCTGGCTTCTGTAGTCATTTGAACTTGGGATCATTACTCTATCCGTACCAGCTTTTACCCCTAAGTCCCCACTGTTATGGGTGAATTGTGTCCCTTCCAAAATTCACATGTTGAAGTCCTAACTGCAGTGCCTGAGAATGTATTTAGAGATAGAGTTTTGAAGAGTTAATTAGGTAAAATGAGGTCATATGTATGGGCCTAATCCAACATGACTGATGTCCTTATAAGAAGAGAGTAAGACACAGACACACACAGAGGGAAGACAAAGTGAAGACAGAGGGAGAAAGCGGTCCACCTGCAAGCCAAGATGAGAGGGCTCTGAAGAAACCAACTCTGCCAATACCTTCATCTTGGACTTCTAACATCCAGAAATGTGAGGGAAAAAATTTCTGTTCTTTAAGCCACCCAATCTGTGCTATGTAATGGCAGCCATAGTAAACTGACATACCCACTCATCACTGTGCTCAGCAAAATGAGGGCTCTTCCTCATAGCACATTCTTCTAAGAAGTGGGAGTGTGAGTAACACGCCCTCATCATTGTTGTGCTTGTTGTCATCCTATCATCACTTCCTAACCTGTATTTAGCCTTTCAGTCTTTCCCAAGCTGTTTGACATACATGTTGTCAGAATATTCACTAAATAAACATGTGAGACTAGTGGTGGGTTCATGTCCATTTCTTCAGATGAGAAAACTGAGACCTAGGGAATTTTCAGGGCCCAATCCAGGATGCCTACCTCTCCCAGTTCAGCAGCTCCCTGAAGCACTACCTCCTCCCTTGCTCTCCCCAAGGTGGAGAGGGGAGGCTTGAAAAGCTTCAGGCAGTTACTGAGAGCTCTAACAGATTGCTCTATGGTGTGGGGGCCCTGAGAACCTGGGACATGGTCAGGAAATCTTGCTCCCTGACATTGACACTTCTAAGAAACTGTGCATAATGGTGAGGTGCAGCCTCTGAGAGATAGTGAGACTCATTTGCAAATGAAACAAGGTATTTGTCAAGTCTGCAGCAAAATGACCTTGGTGTTGGCATCCTTGGAAATTGTTTCTGGAATATGTCTGGGGGAGGAAGCTCTGAGTGGTTTGCAGATGTAAGGGGGAACCCCCTGGTGGAAAGAAGTGGCCAAGAGTCCTGACGGCCAAATTCTCATCCATCCTTGACCTGGGCTGAAGCCACCCCTGCAAGCAGAAACCCAGATCTAGATGGACAGCTGGTCAGAGCAACCTGCTGTGTGTCCCTTTCTCCTCAGTCACACCTGGGTCCTGTAGATGCTGGCTCCTCTCAGGGGACTATCTCATTCAGTCCATGAGCAGGGGGGAGGAGGTGGTACAGAGAGACAGGGGAATATTCTAGTTGCTTTGACTTGTCCTTCATGTATTCTGCAGTTGTTGCTTACCTTTTGTATATGCCTCACATCCTCTCAGCTTCACCTGCCTCCACCCATAGCTCAGGCAGACACTTCTGTGGGCCTCTACTTACTTTGCAGGGAAAGTACGTCACCTCAAACATGTGATCTTTTTCTGAAGGCTTTGGAAGATGGGGTTCTATTGTTGGGGTCGCTGACAGAATTTTGCAGCTGTCCAGTGACCCCACTCATTACCCCTCACTCCCCCACTACTCCCCAATTCTCCATTTTCAGGAACTCTTCCCTTTGGGCTCCCCTCCAGGTCTTTATCTCATTTTATGCAAAAGAGCTCTGTGCCCCCCCACTCTGTCCACCTAAAGACTCATTGATATGGTCATTTCATTTTAAATCATTATATTATCATATTATTTATATGATCTAAAATGGCCCATCCTTCTTAGCTCACCTTTGGCTGCCAAAAATGAGGAGACAATTAGACATTTCAAATCCTTCACTTTTTTTTTCTCCTCATCAGTCTTGGAGAGAGGAAAAAAAAACATTTAGAGATTTGATTTTCTATGTGATATGAATTATGTCACTCTTCTTTCACTTTCAAATCTTAGAAAATTTTCCACTGGGGGTATTTGTACTAAAATTCAGTCAATTTCATTTAACCCTAACTAAAATTCACCAAGTGCCTATTCTTTACCAGGCTTCATGCTCAAGCAAGTCACAATGAAGTAAACTGGAATTTTCCAGACAGAGCCATAATGCTAATGACTATGATGTATACAAGTTGCTTAGGAAACACTGAGGAGGGATGGAGGCAGGGGTGGGGGCTGGGGAGGTTTTAGCTGCATCCTGGAGTTGCCCCAGTGCCTTGACCTTTCCCGTCCCCAGCAGGCTCAACAAGAATTTGTATCACTTCATCTCCTCCTTCCCCACCCCTAATCACTGTCTTTTCTGGAAGAAGAGGGACTGTGAGGTCTTTGCTATGCTCAGTAGGCTGACTTCGGGCTCCTTTATTCCTGTTTAGTCCTTCCTCTGATGTTGAGGTTCCATTTCTTGGAGCTAGTAAGAGATAAGTGGAGCAGAGAAAAATGCCAGTTTTCATTGTTTGGAGAGAGAATGTATCCCATCCTTTGGGAAGTCAACTGCTTTTGGACCCACTTGGCTGCTTTTCTGCTTGGGAAACAGCTCCTCTGTGGGTAAGGCAGAAAGTCTGAATGAGGAAGAGGGTGACCAACTCCTCCCATGGATATTCTGAAAGGCAGGGCTGCCAGTGGAAGGCATGGAGAAGGCCCTTCAAACTCTGCCTCTGAGGCCTTAGCCATGCTGTACGATCCTCTCTTCAGTTTCTGACACCTAACAGAGGAGGAAGCACTGGGCTGGCAATAGGGATGTGCTTGGTGCATCTTGAGACCCTGGGCTGAGTCCATGTTTTCGAACTTTAAAAGAGGGCAGAGAGACAGCTTATTTAAGCAACTTTGTTTGCTCCAATTTATTTCCTAACATTCTGGGGCTCTGGGACAGATCTGAAGTAAAAGGTGATGGAATAAATGCAGAGGTATAATGCAGAAGTGAACTGAGATGATAAGAAGATGGAGGGCAGAAGACAGAGAAACAAAAGGGGAGGGCAGAGAAGAAAAACCAAAGAGAGAGACAGTGGGGACAGAGAGGGAAAGAGGGAGAGAGAGAGAGGATGAATGAACAATAGAGGAAGAATATAATGAATGACAAGGAGGCAGGATTTTCTTCCATTTGTTTGGATTCTGCCCTAGCTGCTGGTCTCTATGGTGATGGGATTCAGTGAAAGGAGGGAGGGAGATGGTTGCCTTTGCCTTTCCTAGAAGGAAGTAGCCCCACTGCAGAAGTTGTCACAGGGCCTGGTCTGGTGTACTTCTCTCCACTGGGCCTGTCTGTGGCTGTTTGCAAGTTTTCTTTCTACAGAACTTAGTGCCTTGCTTTTGTAGCACTTATCACAATTTACAGTTGATCATCAAATAAATAGACATACAAATAAATATATATGTATTCATGAATGCTCTAAGCTCCATGGGCATAGTGACCACATCTACTTTGCTCTTTGTTATAAACCCAAAGCTGGTAGTATCTGGTACCTAGTAGAAGACCAGTAAATGATTATAGAATGGATGAAAGTATGAGTGAATGAATGAAGAGTTGGGATGCTGTCTAATTTGTCTTTGTACCTTTAGTGCTTAGCCCTATACCTAGCACATAGCAGGTGCTCATTTAATGATAGCTGGAGTGAATTAAAGGCTAACTGGATGGATAGAAGATTGGAGTATTGGGGATTGAGGCCTGACAGATGTGTCAGGGCCCAGCCTAGCCCTGAACTTTGCCAAGACACTGCCTCTCAGGCTCTATTTAATTCCCTGACACATTCCCTTTATTTATTTATTTATTTTTATTCTATTTCCCTCTTTCTTGTTTGAAAGTGGCTGATTTCAGGGAAGAGTTTTGAGTGCTCTGCCATCTTCAGCCTGCCTAACCATTAGAGCCACATCCTGGGGGGCTTGGTGTCTTGAGGAGCTGAGGCTGGACTGTGATATGAGGCTGAGTCTACTGGAGCAGTAAAATCTGTTTCTACTCTGGGAATCTCAATGCAGGACTCACCCCTCCTCCAGGAAACTTGACAATAGTTGATTTATGAGTTCTTTTGATTCACAAGTAGTTGTGCCTTGGACACTTCTTTATTGCTATTCAGTGAGTGAGCCCTTTAGCCATCCCTGCACAATGAGACAGGGATGCTGGGTGGGGGTGGTGGCAGAAAGAGAGCAAAGGAGAGAAGTGGGTATCAAGGTCAAGTCCTTACCTCCATCACGATGTCTTCCTGGCATGGGCATGAGTTTGTCATGCTTCTCTTAAGCAGCATTCACATGATTGAGTCCTGACCTTTCCTTGCAGAAAAAAAAAGTCACACCAGTGAAATTAAGGCAGAAATCTAATATTCATGAAGTTCTGATTACCCACAAATTGGATAGTATCTTAAAGTGTATGGTGTCAGAATTGCAAAGAGTTTTGATAAATATGTATGTTTATGGGTCCAAACAGAAGTGAAATAAAGTCTAGTTGCTGAATAATTCCACATGAAGATGTAAAACAGAGCTTGCCACAGCCCATTCATCATTGGGTGCAGGGTTTGGGTGAGTTGTGATTATCTAACATAATTACACATGACATGCAACATTCATGAAACCCAGCAGACATCCTTGTCAACTTGGGATAGGGAAGGGCTTTACATTGAAGCATGGCAAATTCCCAAATTATTATTTAGCTTTTTGTAGTTCAAGTTTGAGCCACTTTTCAGAGGTGCTAATTAGGGTATTCATAATGCCTGCTGAGGGCTGATTAGGTACCTATTGGAAATGAAAGCTTTTCTCCCAAATGGCAAATGAACTAGATATTGTTAAATAAAACATTATGAAACAGAAATCGATTATCACTCACACTTAGCTTACATTTAGTTTTTCCTTTATAGTCAAGATCTTTTGGAAGAAGCACTGAGAAAATGCATTTGAACATATCCTCCCACTCCAAATATTTGATTTCACAAGGGTGAAATCAAATGTATTCTACCAAAATCTTTCCCATTAATTAAAAATACATCTTGTATGACTGAAGGAGAATTTAATCCACAAACTCTGTAATACTTTTCTTCTTCAGACATCTGTGTATAATGTTTCTTAAAGTAGCAATCTCATCTGCTCTCAAATGCTTTCCTCTAAGTGCTTTTTGGCAATGGGCAAGGAGATTTGCAGTTCCCATTTTGGGACCAGCAAACAAATCTGAGACCTGGAGCTTCTCAGATGCTCTCACTTTTGCTTCAAAGGAACATTCTGAGTTTGCAGAGAATGAGGGAGAGGGTCTTCCAAAGTCTCCACAGGGCACAGAGTGGTCCCTGGGACCTCCGGTTCACTCCTTTCTCTAGCCTTCACACTGGATTTTCTGTATCCACTGTTTCTCTCTTCTCAGTTCCTCCTGGACAGACTTACTAGATGGATTTTTTCCCCGAAGTGCAGCTTTCATCATGTTCCATGCGGGAGTAAAATTCGACTTTTCAAGATCCTCATCCTTTTCTTTATGGTGTTCTTGCCAAGCTTCTGCTTCCTATGTAGAAACAGGCCAAGGACCTTCACCTCTGTGGCTTTGCTTGGATCTTCCACTGCCTAGAAGTGGAGGGCCATCACCTCTGCCCAGCTCTAGACTCAAACCCTCCATGGGTCTTCCCTGGATCTTTGCTATGGAATTCATTCCTTCTTAGTGGCAATGTCCTCTAGTCAAAGGCTACCAGGAACACACCCATAGATGACAGGTTAGGTCTCTTACTTGATTCAGTGCTCACCAAAGGCAATGGTGGGGTGTCACAATAAGAGCATATAGGTAGAACTATATTAAAGTTTGGCTTTTGGTTGAGCAATTTGGGGGAGGATATAAGGAAGTGGGTTTTCTGGATTGGGTGTTGTCAGAAAGTAGGAACAATTTTATGACTGGGCATCTTAATAATTGTAATCAATAGGAGGGCACACTGGAGGTAGGACAAAGTTATGCTTGGTGAAAAAGTAGTACTCAATCAGGTTAGTCAAAAGAAGGTGATATTGTCATGTGGATTGTATAGTAACCTTGTTTTTGTTTAATTTTATCATCTCAGAGTGACCTTGTCTGATGCTGTTATTCTGTGAGATTGTTTACATCTAACAGGAGAAAGCCATGATCTAACTGTGAATGCCATACCAGTTCCCAGAAGCCATGATCTGCTTTGGTTCTTTCTCATTTCCCACAGAGCACTCAATGAACACTTTTCTTTTGGCACCCTCCACCTCATATTTTATGCAACAGTCCTTATGCCATGACTTTTTTCTTCACCTGATTCTATGAGCTCCCTGAGGGTAAGGGGTCAGTCTGATCCATTTCTATCCCTTGCAGTGTCAAGCCTGAGGCTTTTACTCTGCAAAAGCAGGCACAATTAAGCATCTCAGAAAATGGGTGGGAAAACTATAAGGGTTAAAGGGGTGAGAGCCTCACTAACCCTTGAATGGCAACTGGGAGGGGTGGTATAGTCAACCATTATTGCTCCTCTCCATCTTTTTTTTTTTCTCTAACTTTTTAAACGTTTATTCATTTATGAGAGAGAGAGAGAGAGACAGACCGTGAGTGGGGGAGGGGCAGAGGGAGAGGGAGACACAGAATCCGAATCAGGCTGGAGGCTCTGAGCTGTCAGCACAGAGCCTGATGCAGGGCTCGAACTTGTGAACTGTGGGATCATGACCTGAGCTGAAATCAGACGCTTAATGGAGTGAGCCACCCAGGTGCCCCGCTCCTCTCCATCTTGACATGAATAGGGTTGATGGATAATCTCTGTTTGCTCCTCCTGATCCACTTCTTGCTCTTCACTCTGCTAGGGTCCCAGGAAACTGACCTGTAAGGATTTAATCAATGGGGTCTCCTGTCCTCTGGCTGTAGGTTGGTTTTGGCCAATAAGAAGTACCAGCAGGAGACTGGAGGGAAGAATGAGAAAGGATTGGGAATTTATTAATGATTTTCTCCTAGTCTGGCCACAATTGGCAGTGACTGTGTCTTGTGGGTGGCCCCTCCTATGGCTCTCTCATGGGTTTAGTGAGCACTCCCTTTCTTTGACTTTGCTTTGGCCCTACACACATCCCTGTAAACAACCTCTTTGTTAAATTTTCCTTGAGATCTTCATTTAAGCGCCACCCATTTCCCATGTTTCTAGTCTGTATTAGCAAGGACTGATACAATTAGGTCTTCACATTAGCCTATAGGAGAAAACTGATGGCCTGTGTCACACAGTGAGAAAGCAGTGAAGATGGGATTGGAGCCTCAGCCTCCTGATTCCTAATTCATGACCTCTTCCTTGACCCTCTGATTCACATTGGGGCTAGTTTATTTAGAAATCAGCCCAAGTGTCTTCTCGTGCTCTGGATTGGTGTTTTTCAAACTGTGGAGTCATGAAATTGGTTCAGAGGATCATGAACCGGCATTAAAAGAAAATAGGCTAGAAACGGAGTGCATCCCACATAGTGGAGGTAAGTATTGTTTTATTAAACCTTGGCTTCAATTGTGTGTGTGTGTGTTTGTGTGTGTGTGGTCTATGTGTGATATTTGTATAGAGTAGCAATGTAAAATGTATTTCTAACTGTGGGCCACAGTAAATTAGAAAGCCCTTGTTCTAAGCAGAGCAGCAAAGCCCTCTCAAGACCTCTTGGTGATTCCCCTCCAGCCTTAGCAGGAGTGGACCCTGCTTTTGTACTCTTCATTTACTGTGACCCTCAAATGATGAATTTCCCAAATGCCTGGGACCAGAGAGCCTTCTGAATCCAAAGAGCATACCGTGGCCCTACTGTTCTGAGGGCTGCACTTTGGAAAATACTGTTCTGGGAGAGGTGAATCAGAGAGGAAATCCAGGGCCTGCCCTTAAGGTGACTCTGTGCTGATGGAAGCAAGCCAGGGAGGCAGTAGGCTGGAGGAGGGAGGGAGAAGAAGGAAGGGAAGTGTTGATCTGTGGGCTCCATATCCACACAGTTAGTTGGGTAGGCAGTGAGGGCCCTTACAGAATCTTAGAATCGCACACACTGATCCAGGTTGTTATTCATCCTTGTATCTCCAGCACCAGCACAGTAGGTTGACACTCAAAAAATATCTGTTGAATGAACAAATGAACCTAGCCCACTCTTCTGACTCTCTAAGGAGGCGATATGTTGTGAAGGAAAGAGAATAGGCTTTTGAGTCACACCACTTGCCAGTTTGCTGCTTTGGTTATGTTATTCAACCTCTCTGAGCTATAGTTGCTTTATATGCAAAATGCAGGTAACAATACCTTTCTCACCATTGTCTTGGGACATTGTGTAAAGGCCAGAAAGAGTGCCTGAAACATTATGGATACCTTGGTAATATAATTTTTCTTCTCTCCCTTAAAGTTCTCTTTCTTACATTCCTTCTATAATTTTTATCACTTGTTTATTATCTATTATCTGCCTGCATGCCTCTAGGGACAAGAAGATCATGGACTTATATTATTAACTCTTTCCAGTTTGGGGGCTAAAGACTGTCTCTTTGTGGCCCACATTCATTGTTCTGGTTTTATTCCTCTAAGCCTCTTACTGCTCCTTAAGGACACTAAATATTAAGGAAGAAGGGAGAAGAATGAGGAGTAAAAAGTGAGTTTTTATTTTTCACTTTAGACCCATCCCTCCCACTCAGATCAACCTGGAGTGTTGGTATTCTGTTCCTTCATGTTTTCCATCTCCCTTTCATTCCTTAGTATAGCATGGAACACAGAGCTGGCATCATTTTAGAACAGACTTCTCATTGGAACTTTGTAAGCATTACACGTTCTGTTTCTGGTAGTAGTATGAAATTTATCTTTCTGAGAATGTGGGACTCACTTGAAGACAATAAGTAAAAGTGACAATCTTTGTGCCTATCTTTCTTCCCAAAACAGTGGAAAAGTCAGTAGTTGTGCAGTGAGCATTGAGGGAACTTCAGGTCCATTAAGGAATTGGAGGCACTGTAGTGGATAGTGTTCATGGGAATGAATGAATGAATGAATGGACCCAGAACAGGAAAGAAGCATTAGGCAGAATAAGCAGGATGGGTGCCCTGCTATCCTTGAGTTCTCCCCTAGTGATTCTCAGACTTAGGGTAAAGACTAAGGCTAGATCCTCCCATAGGGGTTCAGAGGTAGGACATGCAAGGTTGGACAGCTTTGCTTGCTTACTTCAGGGAAGGTCTGAAGATGTAACCCTGGCTCAAGGGCCAGGATGTCTCAGCTCTCTAGAAAAGACAAAGGTGTGTCCAGCTCCAAAGTTCCTGCTCTTATCTCTATGAAGCAACACCTAGACCCTTTTCGACACCTCTTATACTCACATATGCCTTGTACAAACTTCTCCTATTAGATTGGCAGTTCTTAAGCTCAAAATCTGGTTCAATGTGTTGGTCTATTCTGTCCTGGAAAGCAATGATAGCTGTGTAAATATTTGTTGAAGGAATGGCCTAGTGAACAAATAAGTGAGTGGAGGAAACAGGTCTGAACTCCAGGTGGTGTTGGGAGTCTGAGTATTTCTGGATTCTGTGGTATACACAGTGGCCATATTGTGTTGTGTTGTTACCTGAAAGGCTTTAGCTGAGTCCTTCTTGGAACAAATGGGTGGTGTTCTTGGACAGCAAGTTGTACAAAATTCAGGAGTCCCTTTGATGTCTCCCCTTTCAACCAAAGAGAATGTCACCCCATAATGAAAATACCTAAGAACTCAGAAGGCTCTTTGTGAAACTCCTTGTTCTGTACAGGATGACATAGGAATTGTTGATTGATAGTGGCAGTAACTTTTTACAGTTAATGCTGGCAAAGGTCATGTGTGGGTGGATGGATGAAGTGGTGCTTGGCCACATCTTTCCTTGTGAGTTTTATTCTTGTTCTTTCTGGAACTGTTCTCTAATTTGCCATGCTTCATAATCTGGTCTCTCACATGAGGCTGGAAGTCCCTTGCTGGCAGGGGCCATTTCTACATTTTCCAACTAGACCCAAAGTGCCTCTCACATGGTTGGCATCTACTTGGTGTTTGCCAAATGAATAATGTGTTTAAAGGTGAGCAATATTTCAATCATTTTGGCTTTTTGGAAGGGCTTGTGGCTGGAAATCTTGCGGTCTTTTTCTGTATTTATTTTCCAGTAACAAGAAGAGAAATAACACACAGTAGTATCTATTGACAGCCAATCAAATGTCATTATGGTTGTCCTGATGGCAGGCTGTTTCTCATTTGCCCAAATTACCAATCTTATCATGCCATGACCATGTTAGATTGCTTAGGAAACAGATGACATATGTGATAATGCTAAATAAGCTGAAACTGTGCCAGAATGGGGACAGAAGGCATTTTTTTTTTCAAGTGAAGCACGGCACTCTGGAATGGCTTATTGTGATGTGGAAGGAGGACATGGAGGGGAATGAGGCATGGTTGTAGTAGAAGGCTACAAATGAAAGCACATGCTTGTTCCCCAAATAGAGATGAATGACAACTGACCCCTCTGCTACCTGAAGGGAGACTTGATAAGTTTGGGCAAAGAAGTCTTAGTTTTCGGGTAGCATTGGAATTTCTCCTGAGACTCTGATGTTCCCATCTGAATGCAGGTGTTAAGTAAACTTTTATTTTAGCACCAGAAATATGGCAACAAAGAGCTGGCCACATTGCTCTCTGCTACACCCTTCTTTGGCTTCCTATGGTTCTCAAGTGTTTGGTGTTTATCCTAACACAGTTCACAGGCCTCCCTGTGCCCATCCTCTAAGATCCCCTTGTACTATTTCACCCCTTGCTCACCAGGACCTTTCCTGTAGCTCTGTGTTGATATTCCTTCTCAGAAAGTGACACCATGGTTCTCAGCCCTGGCCAAGCAGTCAAATAATCTTGGGAGCTTAAAAAATGTAAACACTCTAGTTGCAGCCCAGGCCAGTGAAATTAGACTTCATGGAGATAGGACTCAGATGCCTTTTTAATTTATTTTTTTTTATTTTTATGTTCTAGAATATAATTTATTGTCAAGTTAGCTAACATGCAGTGTATACAGTGTGCTCTTGGTTTTGGGGCAGATTCCCATGATTTATCGCTTACATACAACACCCAGTGCTCATCTCAACAAGCAAGCTCCCTTCTCAATGTCCACCACCCATTTTCCCCTCTCCACTTCCCCCCATCAACCCTCAGTTTGTTCTCTGTATTTAAGAGTCTCAGATACCTTTTTAAAAGCTCTCTGGTGATTCCAATGTTTAGATAAGACTGAGAACCATCCTCTGGATATCATGATACAGGTGACCCAGAACTCCTCTTGTGACTTCTTGGATCTGTCCATGTGGACTGCGCAAAGGGCAAGATTCATCAAAAGTCCTCCACGACTCCACACTCTGGACTTGCTCCATGAGAACCCCTTCTCAGTTTGCTGCCCTGTCTCTGCCCCGATTCTGGGAAATGTCCCCATGTGATACTCCCTCTGTTTATCAGTCACAGAAGAGAAACAGCCCATGGATCAGACATCTCAGGCAGTGGAGGCCTCCCATGTAAGGAAGAGGTAAAACGTCTTTTTAAATGTCATTGAGAAAGCAGAAAAAGCAGGTGTAGGCACTGAAGCTTTGGAATTTTCCAGTGGGACTGTGGCAGAGTAGGAAGCAGTATTAGATTCACCAATTCATTTGGAAATTCCATGATGGGCAGAACATGCACCTCTAATTTCATTTCAAACTCACTCAAGCATTTACTCCCTTTTTATGAAAACTCCACTTCTCATTAAAATTACCAGTTTAAAATTACAATGTTCTGTTGAGAACATCTAAGAAATGACCTTTCTTCATTCTAAATGCTATAAGAATTAAGTTTTCCTAGGCTGTGGGCTGTACTCTTGGGATAGGTTTTTTTTTTTTTTTTAAATGTACTGGATATTGCTTTCAAAGTTCTCTAATTGCCTAAATTAATAATGGCTTTTTTCTTTGGTTCCTGTAAGGGACAAATGAATTTGAATCTCTCTTTAAAGAATTGAATCTCCAGCTATCTCATTCTGATTACTTTTTGCATTCATTATAGAATTTGAAATGATCTGCAAGGTCACCTTTTTCTACCCACTCCTGACTCCCTCAACTCTACCCCTTATTTCTAGCCTCTAGTTCCAAGAGTTTGGTTGGATAAAAGATAAGAAAGTCCTTAGGCTCGTCTATCCTCGGATTGGCATCTAACCCTCATAGACCGAACATTGTTCATTACATTGGACTTGATTTTACTATACAAAGAAACAATTCTCCTTAGGGAAATTACAAATACACAAACAGAAAAATGAGTATTTTATATTTTATTGTTAAATAAAATATTCAGTCTCACCATACTTTCAAAAATCTCTGGCACTTTTAAAAATGTGCATGTCATGACCAGCAGAACCGACTAAAACACACAAATATATTGCTTAAAACACACACACATACACACACACACACACACACACACACAAACTACACAGCAACAATAAAACTATGCCTTCAGTCTGCTCAGGAAAAGGCACAGCAAAGAGGCTGACACTATTTTTTAGATGTTAAGATGTTCATGTTAAAGAAAATAGAGTATAGTTATTGACTTTGAAATGTATAGCCATATGCTTAATTCAAAGATTGAATCTTTGCTAAAAGGACAGTTAGGCTGATGAAAGAAATTGACTTGTACCACTTAATGAGCAATTTCATATTTTTAATATAGAAATAACTGGTGCTGTGGACAGTCTTTTATTTTTTTGAGAATCCAATAACCAAGAAATCTTTCAAATGATCATTATACAATGAATACCCTGAGGCTTTGAAAAATATTTATTTTGAAATTATCACAAGCTCTACATTATTCACCAATAAAAAAAGGCAATTAAATCCTAGGCTATAAGCTCCAACAGATTTTTGCTGCTGAAAATAATTGGACAGATATTTTTTCCCTTTTTTTAAGTAATAGTGCCTAAAGAGCTTTAATGATCTTACTGCTTATGGATATGGTGCTTAAATATATTTCTTATCTTAACTTTGATGCTGGTGTAACAAGATTATAGAAAATGGCATGTGATTAGAAGTATAGTTTTACTAATGTATAACATACCAAATTAAGTATCTTCTAAAATTTTCCGAAAATCAGCACTAGTTTCTGAATTTAAGTTTGGAGTTGGTAGGAAGGAATCTTTGGTGTAGACCATACATGGTGAAGGCATTTTCTACATGCTCTTTACCTTTTCCAGCCTCCTTGCAATTGTGTGTGTGGAATATATGATCAGTTCTGATCAAAGGGCTATAAGCAGAAATATGAACACATTTAAGTAACAACTGATCCACACCCTCCAGTTCTCTACTTTCTTGCTATGGTGACCTAGAAGCCAACTTTTGAGACGTTGGTGCCCCAAGTGTGCTGGAAACTGAATCACTGAGTTACTGCATGCAGGATGGCTCTCCTGCATGCAGGTCTGTCTGGTTGGCCTCATTATTTGCATTACCAAAGATTCAACTTTTAGATTTTTAAACCACCAAGATTTTAGAGTTAATCTGTTACTGCAGAATAACCTGGGATATCCTTACTAATAATCTCAGGGTTATTGCAGGGTTGTTGAGAGGAGCTAATGGAGCCTAAAGTCCTCTTTCCATAGTGCTTGGTAGTTTTCTTGTAAAGAAAGAACTGCTTTTACTGAAGGATCTCCGAACCTGCACTGCCAGGCAAAATATCCATTTGATTTCTGTGGAGAGTTCAAATGGTTAATTCAAGGAGAACCAGCCCACCTCATGTTTCTTTTCATGGCAGACTTTCATGTTCTCACCTGCCTTGACTAGGTGGTCTGATTCATTTTACTGAGGGGTGCTCTGCACCCCATAGTGTGGATCCCCTTTGGTCCTGGAGACCACCCTTTAGGAGACACAAGTGGATTTGCAACAAGAAGTCCTGGTCTCTTGGTAATTGCCTCCCCTACCACTGCTCACAAGGCTATTAGGTTCAGAAGCTAGAGACCCATGATGAGTTTCCAGGGTACTCAGGTGACCTGCCATCTTGGAGGGGCTACAAGTGCACATGTTCAACCAAAAGCCCTTTCTGCAAAATTCTTTACCAGAATCAACTTTGTTTTCATGTCTAAATAATTTTATTCAATATCTTCTCCAGTGAGGAACAGAGAAGCTGTTTAATTTCACTCCTAGTGAGCAGGAGATAGTGTATCTGCCTTCCCTTTGAATTCAAATGGGGTTGGTTCAGGTTCTATGTAAATATGTGTTCTTGTCAACTTTCCTTCCAATTGAGAGGCTTCTAAGGGAGTCTGAATTTAGCTGTTAGTAACTATGAGAAAAATTAGTTTTGATTTCATAAGTTATTTTAAAATTTTATGCCAGGCTTAGCTCACAATTTATTGCCATCCTTAATATAGATATAGAGCTTTCTAGAACCACATGATTTCTCTTAGAAGTAAACCAATACTAAAACTACAAGTTACACACTTTAAAATTTTTCTTCCCTGTTATTACTAACCAAATTTGCAACAACAGGGCAGGAAAATTTTAAGTGTGATGATGAAGAGTATGAGTCCCAGAGTCTGAATAACCTGGGTTCAAATCTAGTTTCCCCATTTACTGTGTGATCTTGGCCATGTTACTTAACCTCTTTTCTTCTCTCTACCTGTAAAAGGGGCTAATCAGAAAGCCTTCCTCTGGGTGATGTCATTTAGACATTGTCTTTGTAATGTAATTAGAAGTGATCCCTGGGGCGCCTGGGTGGCTCAGTCGGTTAAGCGTCCGACTTCGGCTCAGGTCATGATCTCGCGGTCTGTGAGTTCGAGCCCCGCGTCCGGTTCTGTGCTGAATGCTCAGAGCCTGGAGCCTGTTTCAGATTCTGTGTCTCCCTCTCTCTCTGACCCTCCCCTGTTCATGCTCTGTCTCTCTCTGTCTCAAAAATAAATAAACGTTAAACAAAATTAAAGAAAAAAAGAAGTGATCCTTGAATATGGAAACACTGACAGCTGCTTTTATCATTATTATTATTTTGGAAAGAAAGTAAAAAAGAGTATAGAATAGTTTATGATTGGTTATCATGGGAAAATGAGGGAGTAAGAGGTCCCCACCCCCATTCATCTTTCCTTATTTCTTCCCACTCTAATTGCAATAATGAAGGCAAAAATGTGCAGAAGCCCCCCGCTGTGTGTGTGTGTTGTTTGTATGTGTGTATGTGCATATGTACACATATGCACATATGCACAAAAGGGTGCTCTCCAGAGCATGGAAGGGGCAGGGGAATGTGTCTGTTTTTTTCAGGTCTGAAGGCTGCTGCAGGTGTAATGAGCAGCGATTGATTACCTGTTCAGTAGTTTCTGGGCTGAAGGGAGAGGGATCAGCAAATAAAATGTAGTTATCCCCCTTGTATTTAGATGAGGTGGTTGGGGTGGGTGATGGAACAGCAAGCATATCAGTAATTATCACAAGGGGGAAAGGCCTTTGGCTAATGCCAGACAGAGTAAATACTGGGGAACAGGAATGGGGCTTCTTCCTTGTCAGCTGCATATGCCTTGTCACTCTGGGGAGGCAGGTAAGACAAGATCTACACTTGAGAAGAAACTCCTCAAGTCTCATTTCTAGTCCTTTTCATGGTGTGAGAAGTATGGGTTGATTGTCTCAGTGGGGAGGATCTATCTAGACCTGCACTGGAACCATGGTAAGACAGGGGTGTCTCTCCAGAGCCTGAAATCTCATGCTGTATTGCAATGTTGGAATTAAATTTGCAAAGACATGAGGCCAAATTCACTATAACCCCATGTGCCCTCGAATGGCAGGAAGTGGCAAAAATCAGACTGGGGAATCTTGTTTGCTGTGCAATGGCAAGAGTGAGACAGGTGTACCTGTTTCTGTGCGCTAAACTCAATTACTCCACAGGTGTAACAGATGTGATGTGGATGAATATACAGGCTAGCATCTGTCAGCTGGGAGGGGAACATAGGCACCTTATTAATCACACAGGGATTAGCCAAGTGGTAGATAAACCAGGCCTGGAGTTTTCCAATGCTGTCAAACCTTGGGGGAGAGCTTTTTCAGGTTGTACAGAGGTGCCACTGCCTGAAGTTTTGGATGCAGTTGCTGGAAAATTAACTGACCTCATGCAGGATCTATTTACATATTTTAAAAGAGTGTGGATAATAAACTCTCCATGCCATACAACTCACCATTGTGTGGCATGCTACATTTAGGAAAGGACTTTTATTTTTGGTGCCTTAATGATTCTCACACAAATTTATGAGGCCTCCAAGCAGGCATTGCTTCCCAATTCAGTGAACATCAAGAGAGTTCTGTGTGGAGTACTGAACTTGCAATTGGACTGTGCAACCACAGTGAGTAACTTACTATTATGTACCTTAGTTTCCCCATCTGCAAAGGTCTGGACTGTTGACACTTCCAGGCAGGAAAACTCTTTGTTGAGGTGCCATACTATGCACTGTAGGATGTTCAGCAGCATCCCTGCCCTATATGCACTAGAGGCCAGTAGCACCCCCTCCCCCAATAGTGACAACCAAAAATGTCTCCAGATATTGCCAAATGCCCCCTAGGGAGTAATCTCTGGTCTAGATACTTCCATATTAATGCACTGGGTGACCTATATTTGTATTTTTCTACATATCTGCCACTGAGAGTTCTGGGAACGATGTGCTGTATTAAAGATAATCTTGAGGTCAATTTTACTGACCATTTTTATAAGGATATCTGATATTTATCAAGTATCTATCATGTCCTTGGCACCTGCTGGGCATGTCTTATATAGATGTGGATATTAGTTGTTGTTTTTTAGTCTCCATTTAATTAATTAATTAATTAAATTCAATACTTAATTAATTAAATGATTTAATTAATTAATTCAATGCTTAACTAATTAAATGTTTTAATTAATTAATTAGTTAATTAATTAATTAAAGTTTATTTTGAGAGAGAAAGAGTGCACGTGAATAGGGGAGAAGGAGAGAGAGACTCCCAAGCAGGCTCCACACTGTCAGCATGGAGCCTCATGTGGGGCTCGAACTCATGAACTGTGAGATCATGGCCTGAGCCAAAATCAAGAATTGGACTCTTAACCTACTGAGCCACCCAGGTGCTCCATCCATTTTAAAGATAGAAAGCAAAGGCTCAGAGATGACATACAGTTTTAGTGATGTAAACTGGGACTCAAGTCTGGATCTGTATGGTTCCATAAACCCTCACTCATTTTAATGGTGGCACATTTAAGGGTGTGGATTCAGGAGCCAAATTGCCTGGGTTCAAATTTTGGCAGATTAGTACTGTAACCTTACATGGGCTATTTAGCTTCCTACCAAACCTATGAAGTCACTATTATTAGCTTGATTTTACTTATGGAGAAATTAAGGTATTGAGAGGTTAAGTGAATTAACGTTTATAAAATGTTTAGAACAATGCCTGGCATAAAATAAGAGTTACATAAGAGTTAACTTAAAAATTACAACAAAGGGCCTCTATATTCCTGGTTCTGTTGTGCCTGTGGAGTCACAAAGATGATAAAAGACCTGGTTTCTGACTACTTGGAGTATCTAGTGCGTTGGCAGTGTGAACGTGGTTCTACAGTACATTGGCGCTCTTTCTGGTGTCCTTTTGGTAACTTTGACGAATTTTACACATCTGTGTTCTTCCATGTCTAATAGCCACACCCATATCTCTGTCTTTAGTGACCCACCTTTGGGCTTTGCTCACAGGTACAAGTGTTTGAAGTGATGTTCTAGGGAATTCATGTTTCTCCAACCTGGCCTGTAGCAAGGGTGCTGGGGTATGAAACTTCACATGTTTTAATTCAAATCAGGATGAATTCTAAGATGTATGTTACATGCCAGTGTTGCACTATAGGATCAGGTGGAGAGTGGCACTTACCCATGTTCTCAGTTTCCCTCCCTCTGTCCTTTTCCCATTCCCTTCCTGATTCTCCTGGAGCATTATAAAGTCTTAGTCACATATCTGACTTTTGGGGACCCTGACCTCAGAGAGGGTCAAAGGGGGACCTGAGTAGAGGGGTTACTTGTCTACTCTCTCTGGTTCACACACTTTGTTTGTTGTGGCTGCTGTCTAGGCAAAGGTTCGGTAAGCAGGATTTAGCTGAAGACAAGAGAGTTTTGAACTCTGCGTTGTGGATCCTGGGTGCCATGGGTGTCTGGAGAAAGGAGGTCATTATGGACCAGCATGGTGGAGTACTCCCTTGCCATTTGCTTAAAATATATTGAACCTGAGATGATATCACACAGTGGCTGTCTCATAAAGAAGTGGTTATGGTGGCTGAGCTCTCTCATTACACTCCGTGAGCATTTTTGGCCCAGTGGACTTGCCCTTCCTCTCTCAGCACAGCCTTTTCTGCCATAGCGACTCCTGAGGGGTTGGCATGATTTCACTCTCCTCACTAACATGATTAATGCTGAGGTCCTGTGAATACTCGGGGCTGAAGTTCCCCAGTCTCATCACCCCAGCTGGGAAGAAAACATGGGCAAACTCACTATGTAACTCAAGGGAACCCGTGGTGAGTCCTTTGGAAAGATAAAAATCCTTTTCATCACACACATGTGAATGCATCTGCTCTGGGTCACACAAGCCCACAGATGGGATGGGAAAGGACCTTGAGGGTATGCTTAAGGTCACACTCATATTTGTGTCAGGGATTGAGAGGCTCACATCTCCATACACTCAGACCACAGCTGTTATCTTCACAGTGCTGATTCTATTTGTTTACTTACTTGAATTCCTAATATCAAGTTTCCTTAAGCTATGGCACTAATGGCACTGAGCTCATTTTTCTCTTTTTTTTTCATTCTCCAAAACATGTACCGTATACCAGGCACTGGGTGACAGGCATAGAGCCATGTAAGAAGGACGCCCCTCAGGGCCACATCAGTCCTTGGGACTTCCTGTGAATGTATGCATCCAGGGATATGGAGAGTCATAGGAGACCTTCTAGAAAATGCCCTGGAACCAGACTTTCAACTACTGGTGATGGTGATAAAATTGTGACTCCCAGAGCAGCCCCACTTGAGCTTGGCTTGGTTTGGCTCACACACTGTTTAGAACATTTTGGATTAGCTGCCAACATTTACAGTTTGGGGTTTCACATAACATCTGGATTTCCCATTGTGTCTTGAGAAAAATATATATTAAACTTTGGATATGAGCAGAAACTGCTTCATTTAAGTCAGAGCATGCTCATGCTGGCTTATCCTGGTTCCCACAACTCCCTGCTGTCCTACACCTGATCTGCCTCACACTTTGTGTCCTGCTTGGAGGTTGTAGGCAGTGTAGCATCGTGACCAAGAGCATGGGTTCAGCAGCCAGGTTGACTGTACTCAAATCCCTGCCTTTCCATTTCCCTGTCATGTGACCTTGGCTCCTTACTTTATCTTTCTGTGCCATAGATTTCTTATCTGTAAAATGAAGCTAAGAATAGAGTCCATCATAGGGTTATTGAAGGAATACATGAATTATTATTTACGAACAGCTTAGAACTGTGCCTGGCACATTGTCACCACTCAATAAATGTCACTTATTATTGTTGTTTTTATTGTTATTCTACCCAGTATCAGACTGTGGTTGCAGTTAGGCAGCCATTCTGCATCACTACCTCCGTGGGACTTTGGTAGGATTTGTAAGTAATGATAAGGGTTTTTGAGCTATCTCCTGGGTTCCTAGAAAAGATAGAGAACCTCTCTGAGTTCAAATCCCTCTTTGGGAACTGAAGAGTGATTGTATCATATGGATTCATGTCTTGATGCCAAAAGGGACTTGAAAGCATGGAGCTGCCATGTAGAAGCTCAGGAAATATCCATAGTGAAGACCGAGGTTAAAAAAAATGGCTTCTATCAAAATCCTCAAGAAGAAAGCAGGCAAAAACCTCTTTGATCTTGGCCACAGCTACTTCTTACTCAACACGTCTCCAGAGGCAAGGGAAACAAAAGCAAAAATGAACTATTGGGACCTCATCAAGATGAAAACTTCTGTACAAGGAAGGAAACAATCAGCAAAACTAAAAGGCAACCAATGGAATGGGAGAAGATATTTGCAAACGACATATCAGATAAGGGGTTAGTATCAAAAATCTATAAAGAACTTCTCAAACTCAACACCCAAAAAACTAATAATCCAGTGAAGAAAAGGGCAAAAGACATGAATAGACACTTCTCCAAAGAAGACCTCCAGATGGCCAACTGACAACTGAAAAAATGTTCAGCCTCACTCATCATCAGGGAAATACAAATCAAAACCACAGTGAGATACCTCCTCACACCTATCAGAATGGCTAACACTAACTACTCAGGCAATAACAGATGTTAGTGAGGATGCAGAGAAGGGGGATATTTTTTGCACTGCTGGTGCAAATGCAAACTGGTGCAGCCACCCTGGAAAACAGTATGGAGGTTCCTCAAAAAATTAAAAACAGAAGTACCCTATGACCCAGCAATTGCACTACTAGGTGTTTATCCAAGGTATACAGGTATGCTGTTTTGAAGGGGCACATGCGTCTCAATGTTTAGAGCAGCACTATCAATAATAGTCAAAGCCTGGAAAGAGCCCAAATTTCCATCTATGGATGAATGGATAAAGAAGATGTGGTATATATATACAATGGAGTATTATTTGGCAATCAAAAAGAATGAAATCTTGCCATTTGCAACTATGTGGATGGAACTAAAGGGTATTGTGCTAAGCAAAATTAGAGAAAGACAAATATATGACTTCACTCATATGAGGACTTTAAGATACAAAACAGATGGACATAAGGGAAGAGAAGCAAAAATAATGTAAAACCAGGGAGGGGGACAAAACATAAGAGACTATTAAATATGGAGAACAAACAGAGGGTTGCTGGAGGGGTTTTGGGGGGGGGGATGGGATAAATGGGTGGGGCGCATTAAGGAATCTACTCCTGAAATCATTGCACTGTATGCTAACTTGGATGTAAATTAAAAAAATAAATTTTTTAAAAAAGAAAAAAAAATGGCTCCTACCAACTTGCTCTCAGAAGGATCAAAGAAAAAGCTGCTTCTGGAAATGGACAAATCCTTCTGCTTACAGAGCTGTCATCTGCTTTGCTCCTGGA
Organism: Neofelis nebulosa; assembly: GCF_028018385.1. Taxonomy (NCBI): domain Eukaryota; kingdom Metazoa; phylum Chordata; class Mammalia; order Carnivora; family Felidae; genus Neofelis; species Neofelis nebulosa. The sequence continues at coordinate 24,879,596 of NC_080798.1, read as the reverse complement.
AGAAAAATAAAGGAAGATAAAAAAAGGCAGCAGAGACTGGCGGTTTGTTCATTGCTATTCCAGCAGCATCCCTCCTTATGCATCTGCATCCATTTCATCCCACCCCAGTCAGTATATTTTCACCAGGCAGTGATGCAAGAATGTCTGTGTACTCGAATTTTATTGTAGTCAGGAAACATTTATGGGTTTGACTTTCAACTGACCATGGCAGGAAGTCTAGAAGCAATTATAACCAACACCTGCTCTATCTGTGCTTCGGGCAGGCAGTGACTGATTCCAGGCCTCCGGTACAAGAGTGTTTCCTATCGTCTCAGAATAATAAAAGTGACACCTTGCTTCCCTGCTATCTGGAGGAGCTCATGGCACTTTACTCTGAAAACCCTCATATTATTGGCATTTCTTTTAGTGAAGATATCAAATTAGTTACTGGAAAGGAAAACGTAGAAGATGGTTATTGTCGATGTTAAAAGACAAGTTTAAACCACTTCCACAGACCATGTCTCATAAGTACAAATATTTGAGTAGAGAAAACTATCGATCTACAGTTGAACAAAATCTGAATTTAGACAATGTTTTGACCATGAATGTGCCAAGATTAAGGCTGGAGAAAGGACACAGTCTTTCTAGCATTGATTTCCACCCAGGATGTGTCTAGCTATTGTACAAGATGATTTTTGATCCCAGACAAATCTCTATTTCCACTTTCTCTGTGCTTTGCCAGCTAGCTGACAGATTCTGGGAGGGTGGGGGGATTTGGGGGCTGGGCTGACCTCAGGAAATCAAGTGTAAAGGGCTTTTTTTCTCACTCAGAAGCGGGTCATGTTCACAGCTGTTCTGTGTAATAATAACTCCCAGGCTCTTGCTTCTGAGCCTTGGCAGACCCGAGTCCTAGGAGGCAAATGAAAGTGAGAAACACCTCAAGGCACTTATTGCCTCGATTTAATTTGAGCCCCAGTTTTACTCTCCTTCTATTTTACATGAAGCTGAAAAGAGCTATACAGGCCAGATGGGCCACGGGCCCCTAGGCAGACAGCTAGGGGCCAGACAAGGCAGAAGAGGGGAGAACAGCATTACAAGGGCTCCTGGATAGGAGACTGAATGTGTGTTTGGCCTGGGAGATCCCACTGTGGTTTCCCATTGGCTGGGGACCAAACAGTTCCTGGGTCCAGAATTTATGTTACCCACGTCCCTGAATTCAAAATAAGAGGCTAAAAGTATTTAACAACAAGGTAGAAACTTGGTTTGTGAATTTACTCTCTTACTCAGACATCTCAAAGGATTTCATATGCAGACATTGCAATACTCAAAGCACAGCAGGAAAAGTGAAAGATGCTATCTTCCTCCTTGTCCCTCTTTTCTGGCTTTCATGGATTTCCAAGGGGCCACCCTGAGCTGATGCCATTTAGGTCAAGTTTAAAGATGTCCTAGTTCTGAGGGACTTGCTGTGCTTCTTTCTATTGTCGGAAGGCTCGATTTCTTTTTTTTTAATATGAAATTTATTGTCAAATTAGTTTCCATACAATACCCAGTGCTCCTCCCAACAGGTGCCCTCCTCAATGCCCATCACCCACACCCTCCCCTCCCTCCCACTCCCCATCAACCCTCAGTTTATTCTCAGTTTTTAAGAGTCTTTTATGGTTTGGCTCCCTCCCTCTCTAACTTTTTTTTTCCCCTTCCCCTCCCCCCATGGTCTTTTGTTAAGTTTCTCAGGATCCACATAAGAGTGAAAACATATGGTATAAGTCTTTCTCTGTATGACTTATTTCACTTAGCATAACACTGTCCAGTTCCATCCACATTGCTACAAAAGGCCATATTTCTTATCTTGTGACAAAATGCAAAGTACTGAAATCTGTGACCCCGTGTTCTTTTCTCACGACCTTTGCCCTTCTCTCTGGATACAACCACTCATCTGTGCTCACTGGTGAGCTCTGAACCACTCATGTCTCAAGATTATTTTCCTTCCTAGCAACAAACATCTGAACATTTTGTTAGAATACTCTGTGTCCTGGATTCCTGTCTTCTGTTTTTCCAACCTCAGACCTCCTACTTGCTGTGGCTTGCAAATTCCGATGCCAGTAGGACCAGGCAGGTAGAATAATTAAATGCAGCAGTTGCAAGTGGTAACAGGGGGTGGTGGGGACTGTGATCACGTGGTGAGTAATACATGCTGCCAAATGGAATAACTCCATCTCAATGTTGCCACCTGGGAATATGGACCCAGTCTTTCAAGAAATTCATATTTTAATGTAAAACCTCCCGATTACACATAAAATGAATTCAGCGTTGTGATCAGCACTCAGTGAGCCAAAATAAACATGTTTGCTGGATGGGTCAATTTTTACTTTCTGCTTTGGAATTTGGAGCAATTGAAGAGTGTTTTAGGAAGGAGGGACATAGTCCAAATGAACAAGATGAAGCAGAGAGACCAGTTACACGGTGGCTTTTGTACCATTCTAGGGAAGAAATGTTGAGTGCCAGAAAGTAATGACAAAGAGGACCTGGATTTGAGAAATGTTTTTGAAATAGAATTCACAGTGTTCAGAAATTTATTGGTTTTGGAGAAGGGCAGAGAGAGATAGGTGGAGAATGGCCCTGATGTATAGTTTTGTCTTGACTTTTGGCTAATTAATGCTTCTAGGATCGTGACCCTTGGCCCACAATCAGCCCTTCTAATACTCCCTTAACCCTGCCTAGTTCTCATACCCTTGCCTATTCCCATAGTGCTGCCATTCAGGGAGCGGCCACCAAACCCAGGAACTTTTTACAAAGACAAGAACAAGTCCCTCTACCACCAAGAGTAGGTAGTTTTAGGATGATAGATCTGAGATACCATGGAAAGCGAATCTGTTACCTTCCATGGTGCACAAAGCACGCTGTTACAGCTAGGACTCATAATAATCCCTCAGTTTCCTAAATTGCTTTACTGCTGCTTTTTTAATTAAGACCCATTAACTTGTCATATATTGATAATAGGATGACCCTGAAATAGATGGATAAATTAAAGCTCTCTTTCATTCTGTGCTTTTATATGAATGTGTTAATTATCTTTGTCATTAGGGAGACTGATGGAGGGATGGAGAAGTACGAAGCAGATTTTGACAAACTGTTGGTGTTTGTAGCTGGAAACTCAGTGCCTGTTGGATGCAATCCTTCACCCTTTGATGTCACAGTTGGCACCAAGGGGCCAAGCTAGGACTTTCTGTACAAAGAGTCCACATTATAGAGGCTGGTGGATGGTGCTGAGGGCCCACTGATTTGATGCAAGAGCTGCACACCAGCACTCACAGGTGTCCAGATCTGGTGTTCAGATGGAGGTTTTTTTGAATGCACACAGCTCACACACTCATTTAAAAAAATAATTATGGTCTAACATTTAAGGATAGGGAGATTTTGCATAAAAATCTAGATTTCTAGCTTCTGAAAATGTTTGATGGTTTGACATCACCAGATGGCAACACACTCCCTACCACTCCCCTTTGCCCCTTGAGTACTGAAACTGAATTTTAAGTGCCATTTGTTATTATCTTGTATGATTTTGTTTGTTCTTATGGTAGTATTAGGGAACAAAAGAAGAGATTTCTGGTATGTATCTCTGTAAAAAACAAAAAACCAAAATATGGACCAAGATGTTGGTCCATGTCTGAGGTCTGACCATGTTTTTCAAAGAAAATTTAGGGAGAGCATATATCTGTGGGGAAGTCAAGGCTGAAGCTAGCCTAGGATTGCAAATAGCTAGGTAAGATCAGTCACTGATGACCCCAATTGGAGAGAGCTAATAAGTTTGGAATCCTTGCTTTCTAGTCACATGTAGCTGTGCCTTAAGGACAGCTTAGAAATGGAATTCCAGAAAACAGGTTGGCATGGTAAATAATCCACTGCGTTAATTTACCAAATAATTATTTCAATTAACTGGGTATTTATTTTGTGCATGCTAGGTACCCAGGCTGTAATTCCTGACCCCACCACTATGTGAAACAGGGAACATCCACAATTGCATAAAGCCAAGCTTGGAAGAAATGGAACATCCAGCATACCAATAAGCACTTCCAGGAGGTAAACTCAGAAGGGGTTCCCTCTGGCTGAAAATTTCAGGAAGTTGCTTTGGAGGTGACAAGACTTGAGAACAGAGGGGGCAGGCAATGTTTGGAAGCACTTTCCTGCTCAGAAGAGCCCTTTGCCTCCATTTATCTGAACTGTGAGTGTTGCCTCTGGCTATCAGCTCCCATGTTTACAAATGATCTACTCATTTCAGGCCACAGAGGTATCTTTTGAAAACCTTCAGCTTTGGAGTCTTGCTGGCCATCGAAAGCATGACAAAGGACTCACTGAAGTAGTGATGATGGGGAGCAGCTGGGTTTGAGGAACTTGGGCACCTGCCACCTTCTTGTTTTTACAGGGCTCTCTGAAGGCCCTGATTATGCCTTATAAAGGTTCACAGAATGGGATTGTTTTCTGCCTCAGGCTTTGTTAACAGAGGCCCTCAGGCTGGCCATTTGTGTGTTTGCAGAAACTTCCTGCCAGTTCTCCCTTGTATTTTTTTTTTATACCTATATCAGGTAGATTCAATGACACCTGAGCCCAAGGCAGCAGACCTGCAGAGAAGGCATGGAGATTGAAGCAAGGTGAAGTGCTCCAAGTCAGTGTGGAGGGACCTCCCCATGCAGTGACCTTGAAGTCCCCCTGCTCCCCTCCCCACAGGATTTTGAGCTTTAAGCCTCATCTCTGACTCAGGAATAAAAGAGCTGAGTTTCTTGAATTTAAGAATGACAGGAACCAGTGGCAGTCATTACTGGTCTAAGCCCAGCCTAAGATTTTCTTTGCATGTTCCCTATGTCCAGCTGCTTCTGAGGGTCAAGCAAATAGTGACTGCTGGGCGGAAGAATGGGGAGTGGTGTCAGAGCATTGGCACTAAACACTAGACATGGCTAGTGTTTATTATTGTTAACTGGCTGTGGGCCAGCCCTGCATCTCTGAGCTTATTTCCCATCTATAACGTTGGGAGAGACCATGTTCCAGCTGGCCAATGTCACTGGTTACTGGAAGGTGTCAATAAGAGAATGTTTTGAACAGCTGTGTAAATGACAAAGTGTTATAGACATGAGATGGTGATGATGAATACACGAACAATGATGTCAGGACTCATGTTCTCCCACTAGAAGGATGTGCCAGAGATGACTCCTTATGAAAATGAAGAACCCAACATGGAGTTTCTCTACTTCTGGTGTCCACCTTGTCATTTCCCCTCTCTCCTCCCAGAGCCTACCTATGCCCAATAGCCCAGGTTTAGCTTTCAATGTGGGCTGAGAGCCAGTGCCCTTAGAAAGCATGTGGCTAATGAGGACAAAAGGCGGTAGGCAGTAAGACATTTGCCATCTTGGTCTCTTGGGAAAAGCTACTTTCTTTTGTCTCTATTCTTTTCCCAGCTCTCCAAGCAAACCCTGTGGTATGAGTTATCTTTGGAAGTAGCCACCTGTGTCCTGTCTTGGAAGGACAGTTTGTACCAGGCTCACCGTTGGGCCATGCTGCAGCAGAGATGTCTGGGAGCTGGTGTTTCAGCTTTGGCAAGTGGTTCTTGTTGCATTACTAAAGGTCACTCCTACCTGACTCATGTTCTAGGTGAGCTGTGTTTGCATCACTCTCCTATTGAAGTAGTATGGGAAGCTGACAGCCACTTCAGTAAACCCTGTTTCTGGTGCACAACCTACACAGTCCAGTTTCTCACTATCACTCTTAGTCCCCACCTGATCTGGAGCTGCTATACTCACATGATGCTCTCCTTTGGGAATACTTCCCCTTTGCTTTCACATTTGCTGCCCCATCAGACTTGTATTGCTGAATCAGGAGGCAAGAACCCAATGAAACTGTTTATTCTGAGAGTTCAAATCCCACCTCCACCTCTTCTTAATAGCTGGGTGGGTTTGAGCAAGTTGTTTAACCTTCTGGCTCTCACTGTATCAGTCAAGGATAAACTAGACAATGAACAACTCCAAATCTGCATTTAAAACAACAAAGGTTTATTTTTCACTGTAAGTCCAGGGTAGGTCTGGGGCAGGGATGTGGGACTGTTCTATAAACTCATCAGTCAGGGCTCCATATTGACAGAAGTTACTGACATTTCTGCATGAGGCTCCAGGCTTTACCATAGTTTATCAGGGAAGAGAGAGCAGAGCTGGCAGACCAAAAACCTCTGGTTAAATGCTTTGGCCTGGATGTGACACAAATCTCTTCTGCTTACAACCAACCATGTGGTAGTGACTAAATTCAAGGGGCTTGGGAATCACAGTCCTTCAGAGACCAGGAAGTAGAGGAAGGTTGGATATTGGTGAATACTAATAATGTTTACTGTATTCATTTTCATCTATAAAACAGGAGTAGTAATAGTAAGTACTTCATATACTTAGGCTGTTCTGAAGCTCATATAAATATTTTCTATTATTGTTATTATTATCATTATACTATTAATATAGTTAATGTGTATGACTGTTATGTTAATGTTAATGATTTTCTAGAATATGTACTCAGGGTAGAGGGTCCCTGAGAGATCATCTAGCTCAACATCTCAAGAAGAACATGATGTTTACAGTGAGACCAGGTGGTGTTCGGTTTCATTCCTAGTCCTCCAATTTTGTAGCTATGTGATATCAAGACACTTACTTACCCTTTGTGTGCCTCAGTTTCCTTATTTGTAATTTGAGAATATAAATTGCATCTGCTTACAGGATTTGGGGAAATGAAAGGAACCCAAGGAAGTGTAACTGGTGGTGTCAGTCTTCACAGATGATGAAAGCAAATATAAACAATTTACTACAAAAGCTTAGCTCTCAGCCACCCCTTTCCTCACCAGCTGGCAGCCTAAACCTCTGCCCCAAGAATGTCCAACAGGAATCCTGGGAGGGGGCAGTGTCCACACATCTAACCATGGCTGTTTAAAGTTCCCTCTCACAGACTCACTTTTGTCCTCATGACTCTGCTGTCCGGGGTGGATGGCTGTCTGGTGACTGCCAGCCCCTCCAAAACCACTCTCATCCCTCCCACATGCTACTGCCTACTTTTCTTATGGCCTCCTTCAGCCTTCTTGATTCTTCTGTCTGTCCCTTGTGGAGACTGTTCCCTTAGCTCTGCTGTGGAGACCTAGTGACTGATATTTGTACAATGGCCCTCTCTATTCTGAAGCCTCTAGGGCAGGCAATGAGGATAGAGTTAGAGAATGGCTTGGCATAGCCTTTACCTTTACCAGCCTCACTGCTCTGTCCTGCCATGTGGATAGCTGCCTTCTTCTCTGAGGAGCTCCACTGTTTACCCTGAAACTTGCCTGCCCTAGTCTGTCAGTTATGTCTGTATATTTATGAAAAACAGTCATGACTTGGTTTAGGTCACCTCTACAGGGCTGCTGGATCCTAGTGAATTGGGGATCATGCCTGGGAGCATCCTGAGAAGGTTGTTGGTTGGTCAGCCCAGAGTTCACAGTGGGCTCCAAAAGGCCTATTCTTTCTAGCCTATCAATATCAACTCTGGCTCAGACAAACACTGTCAAGATGCTTAGCCTTATAAAGTGTTGAGCACCATGGAGGTCCTACATGAGTGCTCAATTAAATGGTAGAATGGAAGATCACCCAGGCTCTGGATCAGACTCTTGGGTTTGCTTGCTTGACTCCACTGCTTATTTGCAGGGAGCCCTAGGACAACCTCATTTGTAGGATAGAATCATGACATTTTCACCTTATAGGTTGATGGAACATGTTTAGAATACTGCTTGCTGCATAATAAGTGCTCATTAATTGTGTTATAATTGCTATTTTCTCTGGTCAACATGTCCACAAAATGATTATATAAAAAAGACCATTAGCTTTTTATGATGGTCTATTCTGCACAGAACTTGACTTTGTCAATTGCCCTATGCTGATTCCATCTTCAGTGGAGACAGATGAGGAAACACGAATTCACAAACATTTGCACTTGAGCAAAGGGACTCTTGTATTCCTCTCATTCCCAAACCCTTCCCAGGTGATCTTAATCTTTGTTCCCTCCGATCCCCTGACCCCAACCAAATCCCTGTTTGAGGTTGGGGTTCTTAGGACTCTGTGTTACTCTGCCATTATTACAGTGGACTTTATTTGTATCTGACATTCTTCCTTATCATGTCATTAGCATTAGCATGGAGGAACCAGGAGAGTGGCAGTTATACTTGGTTGTTGATCCTTTGCTCCCCTTGGTTGAACTTTAGCTGTGTTCTTGAGATGGCAAGAATGTAGACTTCCTGTAGATGCCTCCTCTGCACACCTCACTGTGCAGAATGAATGGACTCCCAAACATTTTTGGAAACCTTGAAGAAGACTCCATTTCTAGTATCTATATATGGACCATTCCCAAGCCCACATCACCCCCTAATGAAATCTTCACCAACACTCTAATGAATAATTTCATATTTTAATTCCAGAATGTAGGTTGATTTAGTATATTTCTCTTCTGGTTGACTCTATCCATGAGCTGTTAACAAATTCTCACTTACTCTGACGTGAAACATGCCTTTTATAACTGCCAAAAGAAGTCTGATCCATTAATCAGAAATTGTTCCTTTAGATTGAGAGTTCTTCTCTGGGTGAGGTACACGGCCCCTCCCTGCTTAAGGGAATTTTTTTTTTTTTAGTTGAGAAATGCTGCTTTAGGTTCTATTCACTGTGAGGCTTCTTCTTCACAGGGTAAGCATGCCAAACTTCTTCAATAATTCCTAAGATGGCAGGGTTGGAGGTTAGGCACCTTTCCCACCATGATCCCCTGTATTTATCTGTTCTCCCTCTGAAAGGCACTGCCCAACACTACAGGGGGTTAGAAAGGTTTACAGTTTAAAGACGGATCTATAGATAGATAGAAGAAGGAAAGGAATCCAAGAAGGAAAGGAAAGGAATAACTCTGATGGTCAAGGTCAGGTACCCTTAGGAAACATGAGGATCTTCTTGTGTCCCTCAAATTATTGCAGGAAGAGGGCATCCTGTATACCTACAAGTAAGCAGATAAGGGGATCATGGGCATGTGGTGCAAATCTCTTCTGAATGCTGCAATTGCCTCCCCTCCAGGAGTCTATGAATTTGAAATAGAATTGTAATCTTTTATTCAGAGTCTTGGGTGAGAGCTACTTGTCTCCTTTGTAATGTTCCCTTGCATTCTTGGGAAGATTCTTTCCTTGCAGCTTGGGTGTATACTTCACAAGTAACAGTGAACTGGGGTCTGAGAGTGGATCAGAGAGGGACCCTCACATGCTTTGAATGATCTTGTGCAGGCTCTTCATTGCGTGTGTTATTCATTGTCTTTGAGAAAACCTCTTCTGTCTCATGACCAGTGCTGGCAGTTTCACCATTAAAGACTACCTTCCGCTGACAATGGGTGGCCTTGGAATAACCCTTTATCCTTTCCCAGTTTCATTTACTTACCTGTAAAATGAGGAAGCCAGACTAAGCTCTATGATACCTTTGTGCTTTGACATTCCATTATTAATTAGCCTTTAGACTGCAATTAGCCATTCTAGTAGAAGACTTAAGTTTTCACCTATTTCTATATATAATTATTTTCAATCTTTTTCTCTATGTGTATTTATGTGTGAATGTGTGTATGTGTCAGTCTGTGGGTATATGTATGTGTGCAATGGTGTATAAATGGGTGTACCTATGTGTTTGTGGTATAAATGTATAGGTGTGTACATGTGTGTCTCTGTATGGATGTTCATGTTGTGCGTATGTGTATGTTTGTGTCTCTGTGTGTGTGTTTATTCTTCCTGAGTCCTTTCACTCCAGCCCATTAGTAACCCCGGTGTTTGAGGAAGCAGTGGGGGCCACAGCAAAGCTAGGTTGCTACAGCTCAACATGTCCCTGCTGACTGAGACAAGGCATCCAACCTGCAGAATTCTTGCACCCCAGCACAATCTTTGCACCTCTGCATGTGCATGGGCTTCCCTCCTCTTCCTCCTCCTCCTCCTCTCCTATCTCTCCCCTCCTTCCTCTAGCTTTGGCCACTTCTCACTGCAGCAGCACACCATGGAGGGTAAACTTGAAAAGCCTGTTTTGATTCTCAGCTACTTTCTGCTTACAGAGGAACTGTATACAGAATTGGGAGCACAAATTAGCACTAGAATGCTCCTTACTGAGTACAAAAGGTCAGCAATTACCAAGTCCTCCAGACACCAGGTGAGGCAGTCTACTCCAAGCAACAGCTGTGTGTGAGAGCTTGTGTATGCTCCCCACCTGAGGCAGGGCCACATTATGACTTCTATGGGTCTGAGACACTGTTGTCTCCATGGGTCCTTTCCTGCATAAAAAAATATTATGAATTATACTTTCTGACTGACTTCAGATAAAGAAGAATGTAACCCAGGCTACATTCATTATTATTTATTCCTTATTATTACATTCTTTTTTTCCTTCTGATTTTAAAAGAAAATTAAAATATTCCTTAGGCCTCAAAAAATCCCATGGTCCCTAGACATTGTGCCTGATGTGCCTAGTGGAGAAGTCAGCTCTGCCAGGGAAGTTTTTTCCTCTTGCTCCCAATGGTCGTCTATGGCTCTAAAATCCATTGTTTTTGCCCTTCTTACCACTTTTTCTGTCTGTCCTTATCTGCTTCATATCTGACCCCCATTACCACTATATTACCTGGCTAGTTCACCTTCATCAACACCCTAAGAGTACTCCAAATGCTCCAGGGCCTGCAGAGGGATTTAAGTCAAAGCCAAGAGAGATGGTTCTTGCTTTTCTTATCCAGGGTCAAAATTAGCACTCATTTATTCATTTCCCTTGGCTTAAGTACCCACCCATGGGAGGTAATGTGACCTCCTGGTTTGGGCTGTGTGGTTGTGAAGCCTGACTTCAGTACTCAGTGCTGCATGGTCTTGGGCAAGTTCTTCACTCTCTGCCCAGTTTTCCCTTGGTAAAATGACAATAGGTGAAGTTATCTCATGGGGTGGTTGTGCAGATTAAATGAGATGACACAGTACCAAGGGTGCAATAACTGCCAGACTTAGAAAATAAAAATATAGGATGTTTGGTTAAATTTGAGAAACAGCTCTTGTTGCTGACTTTTTGTACTTTATTGAAAAAGGAAAACTGACTGCAGACATACAGGGCATCTTGACAAAGTCAGTACAGTATGCAGGATAAAAATCATTAAATTTGGGAAATGGCCTGTATATACAGGATGCCTAGAAGCTCTCCAGGCCCTATAACAATATCTAAAGGCCAGGAGGAAGAGACAGAGCAGGATCCTGTGCTCTGAGACTGTGATACTGAGGACATCTGCCCTTCATCATCCAGTGACCTATATTTTTTGCTAAGGCAGCAATCCATGTAGTAGAGAGAGCACTGCAGGAGTCAAGAGAATTAAATTTTACTTGGGTCACAGCATAACTTCATCACATCTATTTTGTTCTTTAGGTATCATCCACTATTCCTTTGAGTCTAAGTGTCCATGTTTAGTTAACCATTTTCCTGTCATTGGCCATGTAGGTTGTTTTGCATACAAAATGCGGTTGTAATTGAGAAAGGTCCTTGGAAGTATCATCTGTTCCTTTCACTTTGTGAAGACGTCAAGTCTCAGACCAGATAGCTCCCAATGGACAAGCCTTTGTCCCCAACACCACCTGTGCCCCATATCACTCCCTCCTCAGGGGCTTCCTCATATCTTCCTAGCTAATATTCCCACAGGTACACTGTTTATTTCCATTCAGAACTCTGTGGGGTTTTGTTTGCTGTCAAATGACTTGGTTGCCCTTACCCTCAGTCCTGTGGATAAGATATTTTAACTAGTAGGGGCCTCAAGAGCAGGAATCTCTAGGGCTGGGTCTCTTTCTCATAAGGGAGGCCCAGTAATTTTGGAAAGAAAAACTCCTCTTTGCTTGAAGATAGTTAAATGATTTTAAAATAAATTGCTTTTGTTTGTGTTGAATAAAAAGGTTGGAAATAAGGAGAAGCAAGATAGATGACTTCTAATTCCATTCATCATTCCTACTGCAAAATTGAGAGAACTCCAATTCTTCCCATGTCTGCCTATCTCTTAAATATATCATCTTGCACTGTGGCTGAAACTTATGGTGGAAATATGTGCTCAAGGGCCCTTTTCTTTTTTATGTAAAAAGTATTTTTCAGACACAGTGACAAGAATATATGATTTGTTTATAAACTTGAATAATTCAAGGATTACTTACTGACAATTCAAGTTTCTTTTTTGTCTTTTCTCTGTATTCCCCTCTCCCTTTTGTTTCTCTCCTTCTTTCTTGTTTTTAAGAACATTCTTGCAGATTATCCTGGCCACGTGTCTTTCCCTGGGAGGACTCCTTCCTGAGCTTGGCCAACCATGTAGTTTGGGGTACTCAGGTGTGTTTCTTACCTTGGGACCCACCCTTGGGCTGGTCTTCACATGGCTCAGCTTTAAGGTGCTGAGTCATAGGTCTAAAGAGCTTGGAGCAGAACTGCTATAGCCCTTGGAACAAAAGCCAGTGAGATGAGAAAGATAAGGTGCCAATGAGATTCTTATATTCTGAAAGAAGACACATTTTCATCTTGCTCAATTCAAAGTCAGAACTGGCAGTTCCAAGGACAGTGAGCTTTGGGTTCCTTTGCTGTTTCTGGGAGGAAGGGAGGGGGCAGGGTATTAGTTTCTCCTGGGCCTTGAGCTGGAAGACAAGGACAGACTGTGTATATACCTGAGGGGACCTCTAATATCTTCATGAGACTTTTCCTCAGCTCAGTTGTCTTGAGCTGCCTGGGTTTTGGGGGCATGGGCTGCAAGGACTGGTGCAGAGGCCTCTGGTACTTATTCACCTCTCAGGAGCCACTTATAAGTCCAAACTGAAGTCATAGCAGCCCTGATTGAAAAAAGCCAGCCTGGCACTGTGTCATCATATGAAAAGGGGCAATAAGATTGTCTCTTATGGGATGCAGTCAAAAACAGAGCTACACCTGAAAAAATTCCATAATCCAAAGTGGAACCATGGTGACACCAACAACAGCTGTGTTGGAAGAAAACAACTAAAACATTTAAGGAATGTCTTGGAAAGTAGTAGGGGGAATTAGAATTACCAGCTAGTTAATTTGATTCATTCTTGTCTGTGGGTGGGATCACCTGTATGAATTCTCAGTTGCTGTTGATAAAGAGGCCAAGGAGATCCTCAGAAAATAAGCCAGTGTGTGTGTGTGTGTGTGTGTGTGTGTGTGTGTGTGAATGTGAGGGGGCACCAAGGGAGACAGCTAGCAGTGCATATCTGCTGGGAGATTTCTATAGTATCATGAGTCTAAATATTTTGAAAAACTGCATGAGTCTGCCTCATTTACAAAAACAAAACAAATCAGTTCTAGGAAACCCAGCCAATCAGCAAATAATGTTTTGAGCATATGTTATGTGTGAGATTCTCTGCTAGGCATTGGTGACATGGGAATGGTACAAAGAGATAAAACAAGGAAACAGACTCCCTGCAGCTCCCTGCAGCTCCCTGGTGGGGGAAACAATAAATACAATCCTTGGAATGTGGTTTTAACAGTTATCTCTGAAGCATTTTTTTCCCCCAGGCTGTTTATCTAGCCTCTTGGTAATTTTGATCCTCAGGTTTTCAAGAGTTCAGAGGGTAGAGAGTTGCATACACATAGGCTTCCAGGATGTGTCAGGCCTGCACTAGCTGTAAGTTACAGAGATCCAGTGATGAAAAGGTAATCATTGGTTCATAAACTGGAAAGTCCAGAGAGAGCATCTGCTTCAGGCAGAGCTAGATATGGGGCTCCAAGATGTCATCAGTGATCTGCCTTTTCCCATCTTGGCTTTACTTTCCTTTGTTTTGGCTTCATTCTCAGGCAAACTTCCCCCAAGGGGTAGCAAATAAGGCCAGACTATGTTCTCCAGACAAAAAAAGGATTTATTTCCCAACAGTTCCAGCAGAAGTCCCAGGCTCTCACTGGCTCTGATCCAGTAATTCACCCATAGTTGAACCAACCACTGGCCAGGGAGGTAGAATTGCCTCCTAGATTGGCCAAATTTTGGTCATAGCCTGGGAGCTGAGAAGGTGGACTGAGTCCCACCCAGACTGCAAGGACTGAGGATGAAGGAGAGATGGGCCCCCAGGAAAATCAGTTGCTGAACAAGAAGGAGAAAAAATGGTGCTGGGTAAGAAAAAATAAGAGCTGCACACTTTAGACAGAAGCTTCCAAAGAAGGGACAGGACTTGAGTAGTGTCTTGGAGGATGTCTGGAATCATCTAGAATTGAGATGGCATTCTAGCACAGGTTCTGGTATGATCAAAGGTGTGACATGGGACTGTGAGTGGCACACTTGGATCACAGAAAGGACAATGGTTTGATTGGAATGATATGTTTGCAAGAGATCACTGGAAATTGGACTGATTGGTTGGATCCAGGCCATGCAAAACCCTAGGAAGTTTCTAAAGAATTTTGAGCAGAAAAGTGGCATGGTGCGGGTTGGTCACTAAGGGGATCAAATAAGCAGCAGATGTGCTGGATGTGAGAATGAGAGATAGGAGTCAAGAAGAAGGGGGTGGAATAGGTGGCAATAATGTGGAAGGAAGAAAAGAAGATATATCAGCTAGCTATTGCTGTGTGATAACCACCCCAAACTCAGTGACTTAAAACAATAAAAAAACATTTATGGTCACTTCTCTTCTGGTTAACTAGGAATTAGCTGATCAATCCAGTCCTGTTCTGTAGGTCATTCATCTTCCTTGAAACAGCAAGCTAGCTGGGGAATGTTCTCATTGTGATAACAGAAACATAAGAGCACAAGCCCAACTATGTAACACATTTCAAGCTCTAGTTTATGTCACATCTGCTAATGTTCCACTGACATATCAATGGCTAGGCCCAAAGTCAAAAGGAAAGAAGTACACTTTGCTTCTTTTGCTTCTTTTGGGAGGAACTGTAAAGTCATTGTATTCCTTGGATACAGGAAAAGATAAGAGATTGGGAAAAATACCACAGTCTATCACTGAAGGGGGAAAATATAAGCTATTCATTTTCAAAGTAATTTTTTTATCTTTAGTAGGATTAGCCACAGAGTCCTCCTCCTCTTCAACATTATAACTTTTCTCTTTAATTTTCTTTTTTTTTTAAAGTTTATTTCTTTGAGACACAGAGAGAAGAAAGAGAGGGAATGAGTGGGGGAGGGGCAGAGAGAGAGGGAGAGAGATATTCCCAAGCAGGCTCCATGCTCTGAGCTGAGCCTGAGTTGGGGCTCAATCTCATGATGGTGAGATCATGACCTAGCTGAAATCAAGTCTGGTGCTTAACCTACGAAGCCATCCAGGTGCCCCTAATTTTCTTTTTAATTACAAAATACTACAAAGATATAGAGAACTAGGAAGATGGCGGTGTAGGAGGACGCTGGGCTCACCATGTCCTGCTGATTGCTTAGATGCCACCCACATCTGCCTAAATAACCCAGAAAACCACCAGAAGACTAGCAGAACGGACTCTCTAGAGTCAAGTATAGACAAGAGACCCACAGAAGAGGGTAGGAAGGGCGGAGAGGCAGTGCATACTAAACAGACTGTCGGAAGGGAGCTGGGGTGGTGGAGGGGCATCCTGCCCAGCAAGACAGAGCCCCAGAGTCTGGCTTGCAAAAGTGGAGGGGCTGGACTGCCTGAGTTCTGACAGCCAGCGGGACTTAACATCTGAAATGTTAAAAATCAACAGCTCTGCTCTCGGAGAGCAGGGAGGGCGAGAGGGCAACGGGAGGGAGAGGTGTTGAGCCCTGGAGGACAGAACTCAGCTCGGCAGGGAACAAAGGTGCTGGCAAGCACCATATCCCTCTCCCATCCCCAGCCAAAATCCCAAAGGGAACCAGTTCCCATCACCGAACTTGCTTGCACTGCACAAGCACCCAACGCTGTGCTTCTGTGGATCCATCCCTCCAAAGGGTCTGCCTCCCTCCTAGTGCTGCAGGGTCCCTCCTGCAGGGGACGAAATCCCCAGCAAAGTGAGCTAAGTCTGCCCCTCCCACCCCTGTGCACCTTGTGGATCCACCCCAGCTAATATGCCAGATCTCATTGAAGCAGCACCACAAGCCTGGCAGTGTGCAAGTAGCCCAGACAGGGGCCACACCACTCCACAGTGAGTCCTGCCCCTGAGAGAGGGGAAGATAAGGTACACACCTGTTTGACTGTGGCCCCAGCAGTGGGCTGGGGGCAGACATCAGGTCTGACTGCGGCCTTGACCACCAACACAATTTTCTCCCAACAGCACAGGGGAAGTGCCCTGCAGTTTGGAGCTACCACAGGGACTGCCAAAATGATGAAATGGAAGAATTCTCCTCAAAAGAAACTCCACCAAGTAGCAATAGCTAACGAATTGATCAAAAACGATTTAAGCAATATAATGGAACAAGAAATTAGAATAATAGTCATAAAATTAATTGCTGGGCTTGAAAAAAGTATAGAGGACAGCAAAGAATCTATTGCTACAGAGATCTGGGACTAAGAAATAGTCATGAAGAACTAAAAAAATGTTATAAAAGAGGTGCAAAATAAAATGAAGGTGACCACAGCTCAGATTGAAAAGGCAGAGGACAGAATAGGTGAATTAGAAGATAAAATTATGGAAAAAGAAGAAGCTGAGAAAAGAGAGATAAAAAATCCAGGAGTATG